>NC_069505.1:550917320-551122320 GCF_027579735.1 Bombina bombina | reverse complement strand
TATATATACACAGACACACACACATATATATATATATATACACACACACATATTTAGACATGTATATTTATGTATCTATTATATTAAAGCCCTTTGCAGTTCATTTTTTTATAGCTTCTTTTAACTTTTGATGTCATTTTTTAAAAACATTTTTTATTAGATATTGTTACTATGAGTGTAAACTGTACTTTTTAAATGCATTTTTTGTGGGTTTTATGAAACTTTTTTGACTCGCGTAACAGTTAACCAGAGCTCTGAAGTTGCGATATCCCGACAAGCTCAAGCGATCGCATTTACTTTAACCCTGTAATACACGTGTTCCTTCCGATAAGCGCAAACAGATGCGATAAACCCCAATATCTCTTGCGCAAAACCACTCTTAACCTAGCCCTGAAATGGAGTAACATGACAGGTCCCGCAAGCATAAGAAGAAGCAAAAAAATTCTTAGATTCTTCTATTAAACATAGTTTTATTACAGTCGTTAATGTGAGAGCCGCGCTATTAAAAAAGCAAGCCCCATTGAAAGACCAGCAACGTACAGGGTTATAAAGTATTTGTTAATTGTGCAAATTCCAAGGCAATGGTCCTTTAATGATAAAGCTAGCTCTGGTTCCCGTCATGCCCCTATTAATAATAATAATAATAATATTTAAAGGAATATTTACCTCACAATGTAAATCTCTATAAAAAATATTTAATTATGAGAAGTAAAAATATACTTTCATTATTTATATTGCCTGCTTTCCCTGTAATTTAACACTAAGGTTTGTTCCTGAGAAGCTGGGATGTGTCCTATAGGATCTAGGACACAGACCATGCTACATTCTACAAAGTGGTTGTTAGATTATAATAGAGCTCTGACACTGATTGTTCGCTAACAAGGGTTGCCACCTTTGGTTCAGGCTGCACACTCGTTCGCCGTGTACAGCACACTGTATGTAAAAGCGCATAAATATTTACACTCTCACACACGATCACACTCTCACACACACTCTAATACACACTCTCTCTCTTACACACACACAAATACACTAACACTTTCACACACACACTCTCACACACATAAATACACTTACTCTTTCACACACAGACTCACACACACTCACACAAAGACACTTACACACACAGACACATGCAAAAGAGAAATAACTGTAGGCATATGCAGTGTGTTGCAAATGAACATCACCTTTTTTTGGCAGTGGCTGTTTCCAACTAAACCCATACATTTGCATGTCCGGGTCTGACTCTGCTTCAAAACCGGACACACAAAAGGAAACCCAAACTATCCGGGTCATTCTCGGACAGGTGTAAACCCTTTCACTAACAGGACATAGCAAAGTAAATAAGGCAAAGCTACTCAAGAGGCTTTTCAAAGGGTGTATCCTTGGACTGCAGAATAATGCAAATTCTGCAGTTAAACAGATATCAGCAATAGTACTGACTGCAAAAAAAAAAAAGTTGCTGGTTTTGTGCTCAAAATGCTCTGGTTTCGTGCAAACTTCTTAAAGGGACATGAAACCCAATTTTTTATTTCATGATTTAGAAAGAGCATGTCATTTTAATCAACTTCTAATTTACTTCTATTATCTAATTTGCTTCATTCTCTTTATATCACTTGCTGAAAGGCATATCTAGATATGCTCAAAAGCTGCTGATTGGTTGCTGCACATAGAGGCCTCGTGTGATTGGCTCACACATGTGCATTGCTCTTTCTTAAACAAAGGATATCTAAAGAATTGAGCACATTAGATAATAGAAGTAAATAGGAAAGTTGTTTAAAATTACATGCCCTACCTGAATCATGAAAGTTTAATTTTGACTAGACTGTCCCTTTAAATGACAAAGGGAACATAAATAAATTCAAGTTTTGTGATTTGAAGCTATCCCTGTGTTTTCTATTGAGTTCTGACAGCTATGTACCTTTTTCTCTAATGGAATCATTATCTCTTTATTTTCTCTCACCAGAAAGAAGAACGGGTAATGGATTTGCGTCAACAGCTACGTTCTCGCAGGAGAACATCCGTAACAGCCCGTGAAAACTGTTCCGACAACCACTACCCCAACTCCTCTGGGGCAGTATCTTCTCTCTATCAGCCAGGCCTCCCTCTTGCCAGATGTCTCGTAGCTGAGGGAGGAGACAAACTAGGAAGGAACAGTTGTGATGGGAGTAGAGTGCATCTCCTGTACAAATAAATTTCTTTGAGTGTTCCATGAAAAATGTTAGCTGTAAATAGTTGGAAGAACACAGTGTGGCCTCTTTAAGTTGTTCTCTTTCTTATCCAGAATATCTCATTCCCTTCTATTTCTCACTCTCCCCTTTTGTCTTTACATTATCTTTGCTCTCTTCATCTTGATAAATAGATTTCTGGAGTACTTAAGCCTTATCAAGCCAAATCTTCATGTTGATGCACAAGTGGTGCCCAGTTGACTGCAAGGATATGGCCATGCCACCTACATATCCTCATTGACACTGAAAACCACCATTTCACATGTGATGGCTGGCCCTATTGTTTCTTCTGTAGAAATTAACATTCTAGATCAAAATGCCAACTATAAACATTACTGAAAAAGGAGAATTTGTTGTTAAGAAAATAAATCAACATGACTTTATATACACATATAGATGCCTCCCAATTATCTGTACTTTGCTGGACAATCCAGAATGAGAACGTGCAGCCCTTCCCATCTTCTTGAACCTTCTACTCTCCTATACAGATTACAATGTAGGGAGTGGTGTACACGATTGCACACCACACCCTTTAGGGTGTGCCTCCCAATTCACAAAATACCAGTTGTGATGTTAACAATATAAACAAATCACAATAGACTAAAATATAAAGGCAATGAATACAAACAGTATCAGAAGGTAGAACACCAAACACAGTATACTATACAATTTATATTTGTATGTAAGTGTCCATCAAACAAACAGGTCCCAAAAATGGAGGCGGCAGCACTCTGTCAAAGGATGGTCATCCTGATGGTCAGATACTGAAAATAGAAAAAAACAGAGGCGCCACCATGGCCCAGTACACAAAAACAGAGAGAAATGTAGACAGATGGCAATATATATACTCACAAACATAGAGCACCCAGATGGTGCTATTGGGGTAGGCTGGAACTTCACAGTAGTCCAGCTCACTGATAGTCCTCCATACAGATCCGATTGAAGTTCCTTGAAGGGCCTAGGTACTATGCAGGAAACAAAGCACCTCCAGGTGCAATAACAGCAAGCTGGAACCACAAGTCGCCCAGTAGACAAACCACAGCAGGTGATCCTCGACAGCAGGTGACACTCTCTCATAAAACTTATCTCCGCTGGAAGTCGAGGATCACCTGCTGTGGTTTGTCTACTGGGCGACTTGTGGTTCCAGCTTGCTGTTATTGCACCTGGAGGTGCTTTGTTTCCTGCATAGTACCTAGGCCCTTCAAGGAACTTCAATCGGATCTGTATGGAGGACTATCAGTGAGCTGGACTACTGTGAAGTTCCAGCCTGCCCCAATAGCACCATCTGGGTGCTCTATGTTTGTGAGTATATATATTGCCATCTGTCTACATTTCTCTCTGTTTTTATGGTACTGGGCCATGGTGGCGCCTCTGTTTTTTTCTATTTTCAGTACTCTCCTATACATATGTGACCACCTATACACTAAACTCTACCCAGATCTGCCATAATTCTGTTTCAATACCACCCTGGGTCCGTGCCTGCATCTCTGAGGCCTCATTCCTAGACTCAATGTTTTTCTTTTTATTTAATATATTGGGAGGCATCAATATATAAACATTACCCAAAAGTAAGGCTTTAGGATTATATTTTAGTCTTGTCTACTAACATCAAGGCTTTAGATTTTACTTTAAAGACTCAAATTATGGTGTTAAAATAATTGTCCTATAATGATAAAGATAACCGTATTTTCTCTTCTTATGTGAGATATTACTCTACTTACTCTTAAAGGGACAGTACAATTATAATCAAACATTCATTATTCAGATAGAGAATGACATTTTAAACAATTTTACACTTCTGTTTTCTAATTTGCTTCGATCCTTTGAATCTTTTGTTTTAAAGCATACCTAGGTAGGTTCAGTATCAGTGATGCACCACTGGGAGCTAGCTTCCGATTGGTGGTTGCATATATATGCGTCCTTCCATTGGCTCACCGCTAGTGCATTGCTTCTTCTTTAACAAAGGATACCAAGAGAAAGAAGCACATTTGATAATAAAATTTAATTGGAAAGATGTTTAAAACTGTGCTCAATCTAAATCATGAAAGAAGAAAATTGGGTTTCATGTCAATTTAGTGTTTAAAAAAAAATATTTTTTTATAAATTTATTTCTCAAATCTGTGGCTATAACCTTTTATTTAACCCTCTTCCCTAATTGTGTATGTTTTTTTATATTTTCTCTCTTACTTGATACACTGTGTATTCCAGGTCTTTTTTACTATAGCACCTTAATATTAATCTCAGTCAATCACCTAAATGCACAAACTACACTTAAACGCATCCATTTCACTCCCTTTCTTAACTTATTCCCCTTCCATGACATCCCACCAATAACCATCTGTCATTGCTAAGGATGCTCAGAGTTGATTGCATCTCACAAACAATTTTTATACGCTGTGATTGGCTGTTGCAACAAATAAATGCAACAAGGAATATCTATGGTTTGATTATTAATGAATTACAAATATTGGATATACTGTATTCTGTTTACAATAAAGGACACTTGTAGATACTAATACAGCAGTATCTGACTCTAATTCTGATGCAGCAATGTTATGAACCATAATAATGTTGTGACAATGTCATACCTTGATTTAGGGTGAATCTTAAAGGGACACTGTACTTTAAATTCTTCACTTTCATGTTGATGACGACATTTAAATGTAAACAAAGGTATTATTTCCCGGAAAAAATATAAAGTAAAAGCTGATTAAATTTAAACTAATATAGACTGTACTGATAAATTACAGTCATTTACAGTAGCAGGTATACTTTTTGTGCTGCTGCTGGCTTAAAGCAATATCATTAATTACTTCTTTAACTTTATTTAAGTTTAAGCTGTGGTTTAGCTGCTCTAAAGACGGTCTCAATAGTAAATAAGGGGTTAACAAATTCCCATTAACCAGTGAATATATATATACACTGTATATATAAGAATCATGAAGACACAATGACACATGTTTGCAAAAGAAGGAGCTGTGTCTTCATGATTCTCATAATGTTTGGAATGACTACAGCAGAAAGGTTTGTGAAGGTGTGCTGACCCTTTTTAGATGTGTGTGTATATATATATATATGTGTGCATGTCTTCTTCTTTATAAATGATCAATAATTATCAACCCCATGATTGTATAGTAGCAGGTAGGTTTCCTATGACTGCACCAGAAATCAGCAGCACCTTGTGGTCACTACCGGTATATACAGTAGCAGGTATACATGCTATTAAAATAACAGTTATTGACTCCACCCTATGGTTATTCCATGAACAGGTTGACCGGACGTCCTGGTTTTATTGGGATAGTCCTGTTTTTCAGGCCCCATCCCAGTGTCCTGAGAATACCTTTTCAAGATAGGCAAATGTCATGGTTTTGGAAGCACAATTCTGTGTGTGCTGCACTTCTTTTTGACCACTTCGTGTCGTTGTGTAGACTCTTATGTTCAAGATGTTGTTATTCCTACCAGTATGTGTATCCCAGGAACAAGGAAGGAAGCGGAGCTCATAACACAGAGAGTTCTCCGTCTATGGTACTTAGCAAAGCAGCCCAAACATGGAGTTTATCAGGAACACTTAGGTATCTATGGGGCTGATCATACGCCAGTGTTATGATGAGCGAGGGAATATAGATGCACCATGCAGAGAATGACATATAAATGAAGACACACACAAACATGTATAATACACATGCACAACCAAATGTACACACAATCACATGCACACTTATACTGTTACATATATGTACACAGCACATATATATGTCTCTGACATACACACGTTTTGTGACTTGTGCATGGATTGAGTGCAAACACATTGTCACACCTACATAAATCCCAACTGTCCCTATCTGAGAAAGACATCCCTGATTATGATGTTCTTAAAGGGACACTGAACCCAAATGTTTTCTTTCGTGATTCAGATAGAGCATGAAATTTTAATCAACTTTCTAATTTACTCCTATTATCACATTTTCTTTATTCTCTTGGTATCTTTATTTGAAATGCAAGAATGTAAGTTTAGATGCCGGCCCATTTTTGGTGAACAACCTGGGTTGTCCTTGCTGATTGGTGGATAAATTAATCCACCAATCAAAAAGTGCTGTCCAGAGTTCTGAACCGAGAAAAAAGCTTAGATGCCTTCTTTTTCAAATAAAGATAGCAAGAGAACGAAGAAAAGATGATAATATGAGTAAATTAGAAAGTTGCTTTAAATTGCATGCTCTATCTGAATCACAAAAGAAGAAATTTGGGTTCAGTGTCCCTTTAAATTTCCCTTGGGAACACCCAAAAAGCCCCGACACACCCACAAGCTTACCAGACACACCCACAAGCTGCCCAGTCACACCCACAAGAAGCCTAGACACACCCACAAGCTGCCCAGACACACCCACAAGCTGCCCAGACACACCCACCGACCAACAAAACATTGACAGGCCCCTATCAAGCTCCTGAGTCCCTGATAACCGGCCACAGATGTTGGGCGGCACATATTTGAAAAACTGGAAATGGTTATATATGGGTAGAGGTGTCCATGGACACATAATTCCTTGTGTACACCTACTGGATGTGTGACAGGTTGCATATATATTCATGCTTTCACATACACATTGTGAGCACATAAACTCACATATGCTGGTTGCATAAAGATCTGCAATTTCACATTTATTATGTAATTTATATACAGGTGGCCCTCGGTTTACAACGGTTCAATTTACACCGTTTCAGAATAACAACCTTTTTTTCCAGTCATGTGACTACTATTGAAAAGCATTGAAGCAGTGCATTTATTAAAATAGCCAGTAGGTGGAGCTGTCCGCTTGTGTTGCAGCAAAGCCAAGCAAGCTGAAATTAATAAGTTTAACTAGACCTGAGCTATCGAGCAGATTTCAAAGGAACGAGATCTTCCTGTCTATAAATCAGTCCAGATTGGAATGCATAGAAAGAACTGTTTGCAGAAAAATGCAAGTGAAGTCTGTGTTGTTTATTTTTTTAATTAGGTTTATAATGCTGTTTAGCAAATGTTTTTGTTCATTTAACTTAGTTTAATTATATATTCTGTGTTGTGTGATTATTTTATTAGGTTTATAATGCTGTTTAGCATTTAAAGTCTTCATTTCAAAGCTTTAAAAATAATGTATTAGGTGTTACTTATGACAATTTTGAGAGGGGCCTGGAACCGAACTCCCTCACTTCCCATTGACTTACATTATAAACTGGGTTTCAATTTACAACGGTTTCGATTTACAACCATTCCTTCTGGAACCTAACCCCGGCGTAAACTGAGGGCTACCTGTATATTGCTGCATATACACACAATGTATAGGAGTGTACAGAGTTCATAAACGTGCACTGTAACATAGGTAATTGTGTGCACAAAACCTGGGGACAGTCACAGTTTTTCAGATTGAAAATCTGGTCACTCTGTCCATGTAAGTAGAGCACACAGTTATATATCTGTGATTGGCATAGATATCCCTGTGGTCACTCGGTGTATGTATAATAGCAGGAATGTATCTTATTAAAATATTACTGATTGGCACCACCATGTGGGTATTTCATGTATATACAATAACAGATATTAACCCTATTGATATAACAGTGCTTAGTACTAGATGTGCATTTGAGAATCAGATTCCGCTAAATGTGAAAAACTAACGTTTTATCGTTCGCTGCATTCGCCTGAAAATCATAAACAAGCAGTCTCTTTCACGAAAAATATAATGAAAAAATTCAAGAGGCAAAAAAAAAAAAGTTATTGACTTGTTCGTGCAGTTAAAACTGGTTTTCTAAAGGAGGAAAATGCTTCAAGATTACACTTTTCCAGTCAATTGATTCCTGGATCAGACAATAACTGTTTAAAGGGACAGTATACACCAATTTTCATATAACTGCATGTAATAGACACCACTATAAAGAATAATATGCACAGATACTGATATAAAAATCCAGTATAAAACCATTCAAAAACTTACTTAGAAGCTTCCAGTTTAGCTCTGTTTAAAAGGTTATTGGAACACCCACTGCAAGTGGAAAATAGCAGACACCGCCCCTCCTTCCTTTGCATATGAAAAGACCCATTACACAAACAGAAGCAAGCTGGAGTAGGTTTACATCGGTATTCTCCTAAAACTTTGGGGCTTGGTTAGGAGTCTAAAAATTAGAGCAATGTTATTTAAAAATAAGCAAAACTATCCATTTAAAAAAAAAAAAAAAAAACTGTATGGGCTATATAAATAGATCTTCTACAAAACATTTATGCAAAGTGTATAATGTCCCTTTAAGCTTCACTTTTATTTTTAGTCAATGCTGACCCCATTGAAAGAAAAAAGGCTGGCTTGCTGCAGTAGCACTATAAGTGAGACATTAACAATTGGGCAAAGAATTACACAAGAATTGAACAAGGATTGGACAAGGGATAAGGCAAGTTCTTTTGTAACACTGTGTTTTATCCACTGTTGCTAGTTTGTAATAATGCTCAATATCTTCACATTCCTTTTTGCTACCTTTTGTCTCTATAACAAACTACTTTATTCTATTACTCCTACCCCCTCACCACCTGCACTGTTCATTAGCCCATCTCTCTTAACCACACTTTACTTTTGTATTCATGAACTTCACCCATTCCTAAAGTTTCTCTCTCCCTTGCACTTAATCCCAAAAACTCATTACTGCAAATCTGCATCTCATGTCACTCTCCCTTTTGATCATACTAGCTTCTGGTGACATCTCCCCTAATCCTGGTCACCCACAACTTCCTAGCCTTGCACATCCATGTGTGCCTTTCAATAGACTTCAAAAACAAACCTCTGATAACCTTATTCTTATTCCTCTTGCATCTAAAGCCGCCACCTCCTTAACTTGTGCACTCTGAAACTCTCTGTTTGCAATAAGCTCACTTCTATCCATGACCTCCACTCTTCTTCATTTGAAGCACACATGATTTGGTAATTCTCTCCCCTCTCTATACGTGTTGCAGTCATATACCGCCCACCTGGCTCCCCAACTCAATTTTTAGATCACATTGCTGTCTGGCTGCCTTATTTCCTTTCCTCAAACACCCCTGCCCTCATTCTTGGTGACAATCCTACTGCCTCCTCTGCAAAACAACTTCTGCAACTCACTTCCTGTTTCGGCTTGTCACAATGGACTGACTCTCCCACTCACAAAGATGCTCACTCCCTCCATCTGATTTTCAGCTATCGATGCACTATCTCAAATTTCACAAACTTACCTTTTCCTCTTTCTGACCATCATCTCCTCACTTGCAACATCACATCCCTCCCTACAACTCCCCCTCCCTCTACCCCTCACACCAAAATTTACAGAAGCACTAAGTCATTAGATCAGCAACAGCTCTCTAGCTCTCTCGAACCTCTCCTCTCTTCCATCCCCTCCTTTTCCTGCCCTGACTAATCTATCTGCCACTATAACTCCACCCTTACATCGGTCATTGACAATCTGGCCCCACCTACCATAGTTCCGAAACCACACTCTCATCCTCATCCCTGGAATACTCCTCTGACCCAGTACCTAGCTACGCAGATGTTCCTGTACTGTTGAGCGACACTGGAGAAAATCTCAGAGTTCAGCTGACTTTCTTCACTACAAGTTCATCTTGAACACCTACTATTCTGCCCTTAATCTTTATAAGCAACACTACTTCTCTACGCTCATCTCTATTCTTTCCTCTAACCTAAAACGTCTGTTTTCCACATTTAATACTCGTTTCCGCCCACCCCCACCTCCTAATGCAACTTCTCTCTCAGCTCAAGATTTTGCCAGCTACTTTAATAACAAAATTGACTCCATCAGATATGAAATCAGCTCTCAACATACTACCAATCTCCCATCCCTTCAAAAGGTCACAATCATCCAAAACCCAAATAGCCATAAATTTAGCTATTTTGCCCCTGTTACCGAGGAAGAAGTTTCTGCCCTTATACTGTCCTCCCACCTCACTACCTGTCCCCTCAACCCCACCCCCTCACAGCTACTCCCCTCCCTCTCTTCTACCCTTACCCCTATACTCAATCATTTTCAACCTCTCCCTTAGCACTGGTATAGTTCCCACATCTCTTAAACATGCACAGGTCACACCTATCCTCAGAAAAACCTCTCGATCCAACCTCCCCATCCAACTACAGCCCTATTTCCCTACTCCCTCTTGCCTCAAAGTTCCTTAAAAAGCTAGTATATGCATGTCTATCCCATTTCCTTACACTAAACTCTCTTCTTGACCCACTGCAATCTGGATTCCTTCCCCATCACTCCACAGAGACAGCAATTGTCAAGGTTACCAACGACCTACTTACAGCAAAATCCAAAGGCCGCTTCCCTCTGCTTATCCTCCTTGATCTGTCTGCAGCCTTTGACACTGTTGACCACCCTCTTTTGCCCCAAACCCTCCGATCTTTCGGCATCTGCGACACAGCTCTCTTGTGGTTTTCTTCCTATCTATCTAACCGTACCTTTAGTGTAGCCTTCTCTGGAGCATCCTCTTCCCCCGTTACCACTTTCTGTTGGGGTACCTCAAGGCTCTGTCCTCGGTCCCCTTCTCTTCTCTACACTTCATCATTAGGTTCCTTAATAAAGTCCCACAGGTTTTTAATACCATTCGTATGCCAATGACACCCAAATCTATCTCTCTGCACCAGACCTACCTCCTTCCTTACTAACTCGTGTCACTAACTGTATTTCTCATATCTCATCTTGGATGTCCTCTCACTACCTTAAGCTAAATCTCTCCAAAACTAAACTCCTTTTTTTTGCCCTTCCTCCAAAATCCGTTATATGAATCCATCATTACCTCTACTCCGCATGCCCGATGTCTTGGGGTCACACTTGACTCAGACCTTTCTTTTACTCCTCACATTCAGTCCTTGGCTAAAGCCTGCCACTTCTCTAAAATTAGACATTTCCTTACACAAGATACAACTAAGATTTTAATCCACTCTCTAATATTTTCCCGCCTCGACTATTGCAACTCCGTCCTCTCTGGTCTCCCTAGCTGCCGCCTAGCTACTTTACAATCCATAGTGAATGCTTCTGAGAGGCTCATCTTGCTTACACGCCGCTCTTCATCTGCTGCACCTCTCTGCCAATCCCTTTACTGGCTTCCTCTTGCCTCCAGGATTAAACACAAAATCCTCACTCTGACATACAAAGCCCTCAACTGCACTGCTCCCCCCTACATTTCAGACCTTGTCTCTAGATACTCTCCCTCCCACCCTCTTCACCCTGCTCACGATCTCCTACTCTCCTCCTTTCTTGTTACCTCCTCACATTCCTGTTTACAGGACTTCTCCAGACTGGCTCCCATCTTGTGGAACTCTCTGCCTCGCTCCACAAGACTCTCCCCTAGATTTAACAGCTTCAAGGGCTCCCTAAAGACTCTACTATTCAGGGATGCATACAACCTACACTAACCTTTCCTAACCCCATTGCTTTCCCCTTGAACCCCTTAGAATGTAAGCCTATGAGCCCAGCTGTTTGTAGATCACCTTGATAAGAGCCGACTACAACAGTGCAACCCTCGGCAGGGCCGTCTACCCATTTGATCCCTATAAATGTTATCTTGTATACTGCCTATGGTTATAGCGCTGCAGAATCTGTTGGCGCTCTAAAAATACCTGATAATAATAATACCTACTACTTTAACTTTATTTAACACCTTAGCAATTGCTGCCTTACATGTAAACAATGGCTTGTCTTGCTATCTAATCTGTTTTATTTTTCTTTAGCTATACTAGTAGTTTAGAAGTGATTATAAAGAAAACTGTAAACAATTTGTTTTCAGTATTAAATTCCTATTTATTGTTATTTAATGTACCCATATAGGGTATCACAAAAAAGCCCTGCTTGTCTGTTAAACAAATTAAATAACATAATTTATGCTTACCTGATAAATTCCTTTCTTCTGTAGTGTGATCAGTCCACGGGTCATCATTACTTCTGGGATATTAACTGCTCCCCTACAGGAAGTGCAAGAGGATTCACCCAGCAGAGCTGCATATAGCTCCTCCCCTCTACGTCACTCCCAGTCATTCGACCAAGGACCAACGAGAAAGGAAAAGCCAAGGGTGAAGTGGTGACTGGAGTATAAATTAAAAAATATTTACCTGCCTTAAAAACAGGGCGGGCCGTGGACTGATCACACTACAGAAGAAAGGAATTTATCAGGTAAGCATAAATTATGTTTTCTTCTGTTAAGTGTGATCAGTCCACGGGTCATCATTACTTCTGGGATACCAATACCAAAGCAAAAGTACACGGATGACGGGAGGGATAGGCAGACTCTTTATACAGAAGGAACCACTGCCTGAAGAACCTTTCTCCCAAAAATAGCCTCCGATGAAGCAAAGGTGTCAAATTTGTAAAATTTGGAAAAAGTATGAAGCGAAGACCAAGTTGCAGCCTTGCAAATCTGTTCAACAGAGGCCTCATTCTTGAAGGCCCAAGTGGAAGCCACAGCTCTAGTAGAATGAGCTGTAATTCTTTCAGGGGGCTGCTGTCCAGCAGTCTCATAAGCTAAACGAATTATGCTACGAAGCCAAAAAGAAAGAGAGGTAGCGGAAGCTTTTTGACCTCTCCTCTGCCCAGAGTAAATGACAAACAGAGAAGACGTTTGTCGGAATTCCTTAGTTGCCTGCAAGTAAAATTTTAGAGCCCGGACTACATCCAGGTTGTGCAGTAGACGTTCCTTCTTTGAAGAAGGATTTGGGCATAAAGAAGGAACAACAATCTCTTGATTGATATTCCTGTTAGTAACTACCTTAGGTAAGAACCCAGGTTTAGTACGCAGGACTACCTTATCCGAATGAAAAATCAAATAAGGAGAATCACAATGTAAGGCTGATAATTCAGAGACTCTTCGAGCCGAGGAAATAGCCATTAAAAATAGAACTTTCCAAGATAACAACTTTATATCAATGGAATGAAGGGGTTCAAACGGAACGCCCTGTAAAACATTAAGAACAAGGTTTAAACTCCATGGTGGAGCAACAGTTTTAAACACAGGCTTAATCCTGGCCAAAGCCTGACAAAAAGCCTGGACGTCAGGAACTTCTGACAGACGTTTGTGTAACAGAATGGACAGAGCTGAGATCTGTCCCTTTAATGAACTAGCAGAAAAACCCTTTTCTAAACCTTCTTGTAGAAAAGACAATATCCTAGGAATCCTAACCTTACTCCAAGAGTAACCTTTGGATTCACACCAATGTAGGTATTTACGCCATATCTTATGGTAAATCTTTCTGGTAACAGGTTTCCTAGTCTGTATTAAGGTACTAATAACTGACTCAGAAAACCCACGTCTTGATAAAATTAAGCGTTCAATTTCCAAGCAGTCAGCTTCAGAGAAGTTAGATTTTGATGTTTGAAGGGACCCTGTATCAGAAGGTCCTGTTTCAGAGGTAGAGACCAAGGCGGACAGGATGACATGTCCACCAGGTCTGCATACCAAGTCCTGCGTGGCCACGCAGGTGCTATTAGAATCACTGATGCTCTCTCTTGTTTGATTCTGGCTATCAATCGAGGAAGCAACGGGAAGGGTGGAAACACGTAAGCCATCCTGAAGTCCCAAGGTGCTGTCAGAGCATCTATCAGGACTGCTCCTGGATCCCTGGATCTGGACCCGTAACGAGGAAGCTTGGCGTTCTGTCGAGACGCCATGAGATCTATCTCTGGTTTGCCCCAACGTCAAAGTATTTGGGCAAAGACCTCCGGATGAAGTTCCCACTCCCCCGGATGAAAAGTCTGACGACTTAAGAAATCCGCCTCCCAGTTCTCCACTCCCGGGATGTGGATTGCTGACAGGTGGCAAGAGTGAGACTCTGCCCAGCGAATTATCTTTGATACTTCCATCATAGCTAGGGAGCTTCTTGTCCCTCCCTGATGGTTGATGTAAGCTACAGTCGTGATGTTGTCCGACTGAAACCTGATGAACCCCCGAGTTGTCAACTGGGGCCAAGCCAGGAGGGCATTGAGAACTGCTCTCAATTCCAGAATGTTTATTGGCAGGAGACTCTCCTCCTGACTCCATAGTCCCTGAGCCTTCAGGGAATTCCAGACGGCACCCCAACCTAGAAGGCTGGCGTCTGTTGTTACAATTGTCCAGTCTGGTCTGCTGAATGGCATCCCCCTGGACAGGTGTGGCCGAGAAAGCCACCATAGAAGAGAATTTCTGGTCTCTTGATCCAGATTCAGAGAAGGGGATAAGTCTGAGTAATCCCCATTCCACTGACCTAGCATGCACAGTTGCAGTGGTCTGAGGTGTAAGCGTGCAAAGGGTACTATGTCCATTGCCGCTACCATTAAGCCGATTACCTCCATACATTGAGCCACTGACGGGTGTTGAATGGAATGAAGAGTGCGGCAAGCACTTTGAAGTCTTGATAGCCTGTCCTCTGTCAGGTAAATCTTCATTTCTACAGAATCTATAAGAGTCCCCAGGAAGGGAACTCTTGTGAGTGGAACGAGTGAACTTTTCTTTTCGTTCACCTTCCATCCATGTGACCTTAGAAATGCCAGCACTAACTCTGTATGAGATTTGGCAGTTTGAAAGCTTGAAGCTTGTATCAGAATGTCGTCTAGGTATGGAGCTACCGAGATTCCCCGCGGTCTTAGTACCGCCAGAAGAGCACCCAGAACCTTTGTGAAGATTCTTGGCGCTGTAGCCAATCCGAATGGAAGAGCCACAAACTGGTAATGCCTGTCTAGGAAGGCAAACCTTAGGTACCGGTAATGATCTTTGTGAATCGGTATGTGCAGGTAAGCATCTTTTAAATCTACAGTGGTCATGTACTGACCCTCTTGGATCATAGGTAAAATTGTCCGAATAGTCTCCATCTTGAACGATGGAACTCTTAGGAATTTGTTTAGGATCTTTAAGTCCAGGATTGGTCTGAAAGTTCCCTCTTTTTTGGGAACCACAAACAGATTTGAGTAAAACCCCTGTCCCTGTTCCGATCGTGGAACTGGATGGATTACTCCCATTAACAAGAGCTCTTGTACGCAGCGTAGAAAAGCCTCTTTCTTTGTCTGGATTGTTGACAATCTTGACAGATGAAATCTCTCTCTTGGAGGAGAGTATTTGAAGTCCAGAAGGTATCCCTGAGATATTATCTCTAGCGCCCAGGGATCCTGAACATCTCTTGCCCAAGCCTGGGCGAAGAGAGAAAGTCTGCCCCCCACTAGATCCGATCCCGGATCGGGGGCCCTCAATTCATGCTGTTTTGGGGGCAGCAGCAGGTTTCCTAGTCTGCTTGCCCTTGTTCCAGGACTGGTTAGGTTTCCAGCCTTGTCTGTAGCGAGCAACAGCTCCTTCCTGTTTTGGTGCAGAGGAAGTTGATGCTGCTCCTGCTTTGAAATTACGAAAGGAACGAAAACTAGACTGTCTAGTCTTGGCTTTGGCTTTGTCCTGAGGCAGGGCATGGCCTTTACCTCCTGTAATGTCAGCGATAATCTCTTTCAACCCGGGCCCGAATAAGGTCTGCCCTTTGAAAGGTATATTAAGCAATTTAGACTTAGAAGTAACATCAGCTGACCAGGATTTTAGCCACAGCGCCCTGCGTGCCTGAATGGCGAATCCTGAATTCTTCGCCGTAAGTTTAGTAAGATGTACTACGGCCTCCGAAATGAATGAATTAGCTAGTTTAAGGACTCTAAGCCTGTCCGTAATGTCGTCCAGAGTAGCTGAACCAATGTTCTCTTCCAGAGACTCAATCCAGAATGCCGCTGCAGCCGTGATCGGCGCAATGCATGCAAGGGGTTGCAATATAAAACCTTGTTGAACAAACATTTTCTTAAGGTAACCCTCTAACTTTTTATCCATTGGATCTGAAAAAGCACAGCTATCCTCCACCGGGATAGTGGTACGCTTAGCTAAAGTAGAAACTGCTCCCTCCACCTTAGGGACCGTTTGCCATAAGTCCCTTGTGGTGGCGTCTATTGGAAACATTTTTCTAAATATCGGAGGGGGTGAGAACGGCACACCGGGTCTATCCCACTCCTTAGTAACAATTTCAGTAAGTCTCTTAGGTATAGGAAAAACCTCAGTACTCGTCGGTACCGCAAAATATTTATCCAACCTACACATTTTCTCTGGTATTGCAACTGTGTTACAATCATTCAGAGCCGCTAACACCTCCCCTAGTAATACACGGAGGTTTTCCAGTTTAAATTTAAAATTTGAAATATCTGAATCCAGTCTGTTTGGATCAGAACCGTCACCCACAGAATGAAGTTCTCCGTCCTCATGTTCTGCCACCTGTGACGCAGTGTCTGACATGGCCCTAATATTATCAGCGCACTCTGTTCTCACCCCAGAGTGATCACGCTTACCTTTTAGTTCTGGTAATTTAGCCAAAACTTCAGTCATAACAGTAGCCATATCCTGTAATGTGATTTGTAATGGCCGCCCAGCTGTACTCGGCGCTACAATATCACGCACCTCCCTCTGAGCGGGAGATGTAGGTACTGACACGTGAGGCGAGTTAGTCGGCATAACTCTCCCCTCGTTGTTTGGTGAAATTTGTTCAATTTGTACAGATTGATTTTTATTTAAAGTAGCATCAATACAGTTAGTACATAAATTTCTATTGGGCTCCACTTTGGCATTGCAACAAATGACACAGGTATCATCTTCTGAATCAGACATGTTTAACACACTAGCAAATAAACTTGCAACTTGGAAATACAATTCAAATAGAATAATATTAAAACGTACTGTGCCTTTAAGAAGCACAGAAGATCTATGACAGTTAAAAATTAATAAATTGAAACAGTTATAGCCTCAATCCTTGTAAACAACACAACTTTAGCAAAGGTTTAATCCCATTAGCAAAGATAACAATTTCTGAAAGCAGGAAACAAATTACAGAATAAAAGTTTTTATTTCAAAATAAGTTTTGAAGACCCCTGAGCTCTGTAGAGATGAACCAGATCATGCAGGGAATACAATGAGTTGCTGACTGAAATATTTGATGCATAGTAAAAGCGCCCCTCCCCCACACACACAGCAGTGAGGGAGAACAGAAACTGACAGAAAAAACAGATTTAAGCAACTGCCAAGTGGAAAAATGGTGCCCAAACATTTATTCACTCAGTACCTCAGCAAATGAAAACGATTTTACATTCCAGCAAAAACGTTAAACATAATCTCTAGTTATTAAACAGCTTTATGTCCTTCTTACAGTGTAATTCTAGTGAAGTACCATTCTCCCAGAATACTGAAGTGTAAAGTATACATACATGACATTATATCGGTATGGCAGGATTTTCTCATCAATTCCATTGTCAGAAAATAAAAACTGCTACATACCTCTATGCAGATTCATCTGCCCGCTGTCCCCTGATCTGAAGTTTACCTCACTCCTCAGATGGCCGAGAACAGCAATATGATCTTAACTACTCCGGCTAAAATCATAGCAAAACTCTGGTAGATTCTTCCTCAAACTCTGCCAGAGAGGTAATAACACACTCCGGTGCTATTTTAAAATAACAAACTTTTGATTGAAGATATAAAACTAAGTATAATCACCATAGTCCTCTCACACGACCTATCTAGTTGCTGGGTGCAAGAGAATGACTGGGAGTGACGTAGAGGGGAGGAGCTATATGCAGCTCTGCTGGGTGAATCCTCTTGCACTTCCTGTAGGGGAGCAGTTAATATCCCAGAAGTAATGATGACCCGTGGACTGATCACACTTAACAGAAGAAATAATATGCATGGGTACAAGAGTGTGGATGATGTGAAACCCATACAGAAAAAAAATGACAAACTTTCCTCTGTTATTTTAACTCATAAACACAATACAGCTGTATTTAACAAGGCATCCAAGGCTGATGGAGAAACTGTACCAACTCCAGCCAATGGTTAACCAAAAACAAAAAGCTTCAGCGGAAAACTTTATTGTGCTGGAAGAAGCAAATAAACAGTTATGCTGCATAATTTTCAAGTGATTTAGCAAATGGGTATTGTGTCCCTTTAATGCCAACATAAGTAAAAGAAAATCTTGTGGCATTAGTATTTAATATTATCTTTGTGTCTAACATCTATAATTTTGTACTTACATTAAAAGATTCCTGAGGCTTATGTGATTTGACATTTAATGCTGCAAAGTACAAAGTTACATTTGAAATCTCCAGATAATAATACTGTGCTCACTTAGGTTGAAAAATGTAGTTAATCGGACGTGGAGGTCAATATAGCCCCAACATATAATTGCAATGCACTTCAGAATGCAAAATGCTTAAAGGGACATGAAACACTGAGGGCAAGATTACCAGTGGAGTGTGGAGCGCTAAGTTATTGTGCGCCTGCAAACAGGCAAATTTGCCCATTTGCGGGGCGCACAATAATTGATCAGCTATTAAGTGTCTGGTTGTTGCTACCATGACCTCACAATCTCTGGTTAATTTTCTAAAAGTGCCCCAAATGCCCTCAAAATAGAGGGCATTATAGTTTTTTTATTATTTAAAAAACAAATGTAGCATTTTTTTAAAAATAAAATACAACAGCACTAGACAGTTTATGGGGTCTAAAGTTGGCAGGAGTGGGTTGTTAGAAAAAAAACGGCACTAAAAAGTGCCTTTACATTGCGGTCTATGGGAACGGTGTGTTCCCAGTAAATATACTGTATATGTATATGGCTATATAGAAGAAAAATCATGCAGACAGCCGGCACATACTTCGATTAAAAAGTCCAATTTATTAAACAGTATATAATAGTATATAAAAGGAAAAGCTGCTGGGTGCAGCTAACGACAGTAGCAGGCAAAACATGTTAGACTGAGATTTTTGCTTTTTGTTGCTACCCAGCAGCTTTTCCTTTTATATACTATTATATACTGTTGAATAAATTGGACTTTTTAATCGAAGTATGTGCCGGCTGTCTCCATGATTTTTCTTCTACAAGTACTTCCGTACATAGCCGTGCACCTTCAGGCCCTAGGATCACAACTACACAGATTATTTGTCAAACATCTCTTTCATTGGTGGCGAGTGGTCACATGGTGGAGTAGGGGCCTGGATCTCACATCTGGGTGATTTCGGCGTTGTTTCCACTGAATGATGCGAGGAACATAGGAGCTGCGGAAGTAATGAGTGGCTGCTGTACCATTACAGGAAGTCTCTAACCCCAGAAAGCTAAGGAGGTAACTTGTTGGACCGCAGGGCACGTCTCGCCTCTTGATGTGCTGTGGATAACGGCAGATTGGATGACGAGTACTACACGCCCGGACGCCATTGAAGTAAGTTTTTTCCCTTACCATGGGGCTTAACTGTTGCAGCATCTCCCGCAAATGACATTACACAGCTGACATACCCCTTACTCCAGCCACACAGATGGTTTTAGCCTCTTGACTAATAGTGTTTGAGCACCTTCGACTACAACACTTGTAGATATGAGCACAGGCATTTGGGGACTACTCCTTTACTAGTTTATATGGCTATATACATATATATTTATGTGTTAATATGTGTATATACAAATATTAACACATAAATATATGTATATAAGCTTATACATATATATTTAAAAACTGCTGCCATCACTGTGCTACTTCTTCTGAGGCTGTCTCTGACGCTCTTGTGCGCTGGTATTACACAGTGGATCGCAAATATCGCTTCATGAAAGCGATATTTAGACTTTACTTTGGGCTCCATTTGATAAAGGCTCCATTGGGAGCTGAAACATTATGGCATTGGGCCAATTTTGTACCATTAAAGACTTTTTTGAAGAATCCGTGCCTGTGTCGCCTGCTTGTGTACCCATTGAGGAAACTGCCAATCCTAGATACACTTGGGAGTCATTGGATGTTTATTTAGCAGTGCACCGGGCTGCTGTTGATGGTTGGTGCGTGCCAATCTATATGGACTATTTATATATAGTGCAATATTAAAAATTAAATTAAATATGGATTACCAGTCAAAATTTGTGATGAGAATCTTTCAGTATATGGAAGGAGTCTCGATCACTTATAGTAGGTCATCTGACCAAATCCTCCGGGAAGATTCTGATATCTTACAAAACAATAAGGGATAAGCGCAGCCTCGATTCAAAGAAGTGTGTAGCTTTGATATACAAAAACACAAATGATCACACTTACTAAACAGTAATAAATGCTACAGGATAAAACACGAGCGTATGTCCTCGGAGCCCTTTTAGTGTCATGTATGACCACTCTGAGCTGCTACTACAATTTAGACACTCAGCATCAAGTATGAAAACATTTCCAAAGAAACTCCTCCTCTATGCCTTTTGTTTGCAATCTCAACAAACTTTCGCCTAGATTTAGAGTATTGCGGGCAAGGGGGTGCATTAGATACGCGTCTTTTTTTTCTAGCGCTGCTTCTAAACAACTTTGGTATTTAGAGTTCTCTGAAGGGCTGCGTTAGGCTCCAAAAAGGGAGCGTAAAGGCATATTTACCGCCACTTCAACTCTCAATACCAGCGTTGCTTGTGCACGATTCCCCCATAGGAAACAATGGGGCAGTTTGGGCTGAAAAAAAAACTAACACCTGCAAAAAAGCAGCGTTCAGCTCCTAACGCAGCCCCATTGTTTCCTATGGGGAAATACTCTCTAAGTCTACACCTAAAACCCTAACATGAACCCCGAGTCTAAACACCCCTAACCTTACACTTATTAACCCCTAATCTGCCGCCCCCGCTATCGCTGACACCTGCATTACACAATTAACCCCTAATCTTCCGCTCCGGACACCGCCGCCACATTATCCCTATGAACCCCTAATCTGCTGCCCCTAACTTCGCCGACACCTATATTACATTTATTAACCCCTAATCTGCCCCCCCAACATCGCCGCTACCTTACCTACACTTATTAACCCCTAATCTGCCGACCGGACCTCGCCGCTACTCTAATAAATGTATTAACCCCTAAACCGCCACACTCCCGCCTCGCAAACCCTATAATAAATAGTATTAACCCCTAATCTGCCCTCCCTAACATTGCCGCCACCTAACTTCAAGTATTAACCCCTAATCTGCCGACCGGACCTCGCCGCTACTCTAATAAATGTAGTAACCCCTAAAGCTAAGTCTAACCCTAACACCCCCCTAAGTTAAATATAATTTTAATCTAACGAAATAAATTAAATTTTATTAACTAAAGTATTCCTATTTAAAGCTAAATACTTACCTGTAAAATAAACCCTGATATAGCTACAATATAACGAATAATTATATTGTAGATATTTTAGGATTTATATTTATTTTACAGGCAACTTTGTATTTATTTTAATTAGGTACAATAGCTATTAAATAGTTATTTACTATTTAATAGCTACCTAGTTAAAATAATTACAAAATTACCTGTAAAATAAATCCTAACCTAAGTTACAATTAAACCTAACACTACACTATCAATAAATTAATTAAATAAATTACCTATAATTACCTACAATTAAATCAACTAAACTAAATTACAAAAAAAAAGCAAACACTAAATTACAAAAAATAAAAAAAGATTACAAGAATTTTAAGCTAATTACACCTACTCTAAGCCCCCTAATAAAATAACAAAGCCCCCCAAAATAAAAAAAATTCCCTACCCTAATCTAAATTAAAAAAGTTAACAGCTCTACTACCAGCCCTTAAAAGGGCTTTTTGCGGGGCATGCCCCAAAGTAATCAGCTCTTTTGCCTGTAAAAAAAAAACACAATACCACCCCCCAACATTAAAACCCACCACCCACATACCCCTACTCTAACCCAAACCCCCCTTAAATAAACCTAACACTACCCCCCTGAAGATCTCCCTACCTTGAGTCGTCTTCACCCAACCGGGCCGAAGTCTTCATCCGATGGGGCAGAAGAGGACATCCAGACCGGCAGAAGTCTTCATCCTATCCGGGCAGAAGAGGACATCCGGATCGGCAGACATCTTCATCCAAGCGGCATCTTCTATCTTCATCCATCCGACGAGGAGCGTCTCCATCTTCAAGACCTCCGGCGCGGAACATCCTCCTTCCCCGACGACTAGACGACGAATGAAGGTTCCTTTAAGTGACATCATCCAAGATGGCGTCCCTTGAATTCCGATTGGCTGATAGGATTCTATCAGCCAATCGGAATTAAGGTAGGAAAAATCTGATTGGCTGATTGAATCAGCCAATCAGATTCAAGTTCAATCGGATTGGTTGATCCAATCAGCCAATCAGATTGATCTCGCATTGTATTGGCTGATCGGAACAGCCAATAGAATGCAAGCTCAATCTGATTGGCTGACTGGATCAGCCAATCCGATTGAACTTGAATCTGATTGTCTGATTCAGTCAGCCAATCCGATTTTTCCTACCTTAATTCCGATTTGCTGATAGAATCCCATCTTGGATGACGTCATTTAAAGGAACCTTCATTCGGCGAGTAGGCATCGGTGAAGAAGGATGGATCCGCGTCGGCTGGAAGAAGATGGCTCCGCTCTGGATGGATGAAGATAGAAGATGCCGCTTGGATGAAGATGTCTGCCGGTCCGGATGTCCTCTTCTGCCTGGATAGGATGAAGACTTCTGCCGCTCCGGATGTCCTCTTTTGGTCCATTGGTGCCCGGCTGGGTGAACACGACTCAAGGTAGGGAGATCTTCAGGGGGCAGTGTTAGGTTTATTTAAGGGGGGTTTGGGTTAGAGTAGGGGTATGTGGGTGGTGGGTTGTAATGTTGGGGGGTGGTTTGTGGGTTTTTTTACAGGCAAAAGAGCTGATTAGTTTGGGGCATGCCTCGCAAAAAGCCCCTTTAAGGGCTGGTAAAAGAGCTGGTTACTTTTTAATTTAGAATAGGGTAGGGACCTTTATTATTTTGGGGGGCTTTTTTTATTTTATTAGGGGGCTTAGAGTAGGTGTAATTAGCCTAATATTATTGTAATCTTTTTTTATTTTTTGTAATTTAGTGTTTTGTTTTTTTTGTAATTTAGTTTAGTTTATTTAAGTGTATTTAATTGTAGGTACTTGTAGTTAATTTATTTAATATATTTATTGATAGTGTAGTGTTAGGTTTAATTGTAACTTAGGTTAGGATTTATTTTACAGGTAATTTGGTAATTATTTTAACTAGGTAGCTATTAAATAGTTAATAACTATTTAATAGCTATTGTACCTAGTTAAAATAAATGCAAAGTTGCCTGTAAAATAAAAATAAACCCTAAAATAGCTACAATATAATTATTCGTTATATTGTAGCTATATTAGGGTTTATTTTACAGGTAAGTATTTAGCTTTAAATAGGAATACTTTAGTTAATAATATTTCATTTATTTCGTTAGATTAAAATTATATTTAATTTAGGGGGGTGCTAGGGTTAGGGTTAGACTTACCTTTAGGGTTTAATACATTTATTATAGTAGCAGCGAGGTCCGGTCGGCAGATTAGGGGTTAATACTTGAAGTTAGGTGGCGGTGATGTTAGGGAGGGCAGATTAGGGGTTAATACTATTTATTATAGGGTTTGCGAGGCGGGAGTGCGGCGGTTTAGGTGTTAATACATTTATTAGATTAGCGGCGAGGTCCGGTCGGCAGATTAGGGGTTAATACTTGAAGTTAGGTGGCGGCAATGTTAGGGAGGGCAGATTAGGGGTTAATACTATTTATTATAAGGTTTGCGAGGCGGGAGTGCGGTGGTTTAGGGGTTAATACATTTATTAGAGTAGCGGCAAGGTCCGGTCGGCAGATTAGGGGTTAATAAGTGTAGTTAAGGTAGCGGCGACGTTGGGGGGGCAGATTAAGGGTTAATAAATATTATGTAAGTGTCGGCGATGTTAGGGGCAACAGATTAGGCGTTCATAGGGATAATGTAGGTGGCGGCGGTGTGCGGTCGGCAGATTAGGGGTTAAAAATATTTATTATAGTGGCAGCAATGTGGGGGGACCTCGGTTTAGGGGTACATAGGTAGTTTATGGGTGTTAGTGTACTTTTGAGCACAGTAGTTAAGAGCTTTATAAACCGGCGTTAGCCCAAAAAGCTCTTAACTACTGACTTTTTTCTGCGACTGGAGTCTTGTCGGTAGAGGGTCTACTGCTCACTTCAGCCAAGACTCTAAATACCGGCGTTAGGAAGATCCCATTGAAAAGATAGGATACGCAATTGGCGTAAGGGGATCTGCGGTATGGAAAAGTTGCGGCTTGAAAGTGAGTGTTAGACCTTTACCTACACGACTCTAAATACCAGCAGGCGGCCAAAAGCAGCGTTAGGACCCCTTAACGCTGCTTCTCTGACGGCTACCGCAGAACTCTAAATCTAGGCGAATGTCAAGAGCCAGGAAAACTCAGATACAGACACTCCATAAGCTCTTGACAAAGTTTGCTGAGGAAAACGAAACGCATAGTGGAGGATATTCTTTGAGAACGCTTTCATACTTGATGCTGAGTGTCTAAATTAGAGTAGCAGCTCGGAACAGTCATTGGTGACACTAAGAGGGCTCTGAGGACACACTCTCCATAACATTTGTGTTTTTGTATATTAAAGATACAAACTACTTTAAATCGAGAGATTAATGTACAAAAGGGACTGGGAATAGCTGAAAATGTTAGCTCATGGATAAATAACTGGATAAAGGATAGGGAGCAATGAGTAGTAGTAAATTGATCATACTCAGATTGGACAAAGGTAATCAGTGAAGTCCCCCAGGGATCAGTACTGGGCCCTGTTCTTTTTAATATTTTTATTAATGCCTTGGAGCAAGGATTAAATAGCAACATCATAATACGGGGGAAATGAAAGGTTCTACGTTTTGGAAGTAAAAATAAGCAGGCAATGTATTATTTAAATGGAACTGGGTCAAAAAGAGGAGGAAAGGGATTTTTTGAGTAGTAATAGATAACAAGCTAAAGTTGGATACACAATGCAGGGCAGCAGCTTCTAAGGCTAATAAGATATTAGCATGTATTAAAAGAGGCAATGATTCAAGGGAGGAAAGCAAAATTCGGTCACTATGTGAATCCCTGGTAAGACCTCACCTTGAGTATGGAGTGCAGTTCTGGGGACCAATCTCAAAAAAAGACATTGCAGAACTAGAAAAAGTTCAGAGAGGGGCCACAAAGCTAATAAGGGGAATGGAGAATTTAAGCTAGAAAAAAGGTGCTTGAGGGGTGACATGATTACTTTCTATAAATATATTCAAGGCCCATATACAGAGATGGCAGAAGCTCTGTGTATTCCAAGAAAATTGTTTGTGACAAGAGGTTACAATTAAAGGCTGGTGGAAAGGAGATTTAATCTCCTGTAACAGAAACATTTTTTTCACTGTAAGAGCAATACAATTGTGGAACTCATTACCAAAGGAGGTAGTAAATGCCAATACCTTAGATACATTTAAAAATGGTTTGGAAACATCTCTGGCTAGGAACAGAATTCAGGGATATGATTGCTTGTGTTAAATGGGTCACCTTTTTAGTGGAATTCATTTAAGCTCAACTGGAGCTTTTTTGTAAGTATATTTGATTTGTATAGATTCAACTTGATGGACTTCGGCCTTTTTTCAACCTCATCTACTATGTTACTATGAGGCTGCAGTTGTCCCTTAATTTTTTACATGTAGAACTTTCCATTTTACTTCTATTATAGTATTTGCTTTGTTCTCATGATTTCCTCTTTTTGAAAAGCATATCTAGGTTGGCTCAGGAGCAGCAATGCAAAACTGGGAGTTAGCTTCTGATTGGTGGCTGCACATATATGCCTCTTGTCATTGGCTAACCCAATGTGTTCAGCTAGCTCCCAGTACTACATTGCTGCTCCTTTAACAAAAGATACCAAGAGAATGAAGCACATGATAATAGAAGTAAATTGGAAACATTTTTAAAATTTTATGTTCTACCTAAATCATGAAAGAAACATTGTGGGTTTCATGTCCCTTTAAAAAAAAGGCTGATTTTAACTCATTTTTTTTAAATATTGCATCAGCACATGCCCAGTGCACAAGGGAATGCACCCACAGATAATGTCTCTTTAAAAGTACATAAAAAGGCAGAAAGACAGTGTTTTAATGTGTTAAAGCATTTCATTATTGCACTATTGCTTGCATATAATATGTATGCACGTGCACATAACTGTTGCACATGCTCAGTAGAAGCATATAGCGTGCTGTAAACTTGTTTTCCATTAATGTCTCTCCAATGACTTGTTATACCAGCTGCAGAGTATAAAATGTATTAGAAATAGCCTATTTATGTTTATTTTTGTATATGAAATAGCTGGTTTAGTGGGGGGGGGTTTAAAAAAACAGCTTGCAGGGAAATCAGATCTCCTTATTTTATCACTTTCTGTACACACACATGCTTCCTTTATCTTATCTCTGTTTGTATACCAAAGCCCTATCCTTAGAGAGAAGAATTGAAAAGGAACATTTTATTACTTGTCTTTCCTAACCCCCACTGGGAGTTGTAATAAGCAATTTAAAATTTTGAAATATAAACTATATTCTATGTTGTTTTACTTTCTGTCTTGATAAAAAAAAGACGTAGCATGTTTACACTGTGGACTCTCTTTGTCTCTTGGTTGCTTAATGTAACAGTTAAAGGGACAGTCTAGTCAAAGTTAAACTTTCATGGTTCAGATAGGGCATGCAATTTTAAGCAACTTTCACATTTACTTTTATCATCAAATGTGCTTTGTTCTCTTGGTATTCTTTGTGGAAAGCTAAACCTGGGTAGGCTCATATGCTAATTTCTTAGCCGTTGAACTGCCTCTTGTCTCAGTGCATTTTGACAGTTCATGTGTGTCATATATATATATATATATATATATATATATATATATATATATATATATATATATATATATATATATATAACATTGTGCTCACTCCCGTGGAGTTATTTAAGAGTCAGCACTGATTGGTTAAACTGCAAGTCTGTCAAAAGAACTGAGATAAGGAGGCAGTCAGCAGAACCTTAGAAACAAGGTAATCACAGAGGTTAAAAGTATATTATTATAACTGTGTTGGTTATGCAAAACTGGGGAATGGGTAATAAATGGATTATCTATCTTTTAAAACAATAACAATTCTGGTGTAGACTGTCCCTTTTATCTATGTAATTATTTGTTGTCCACAGTGTATCTCTGGCTATAATAAACCATAACTATACTTTATAATTTAAAGAGACATGAAATCCAAACATTTTCTTTCATGATTCAGATAGAGAAAACAATTTTAAACAACTTTCTAATTTACTTCTATTACCTAATTTGATTCATTCTTTCGCTATCATTTGTTGAAGGAGCAGCAATGCACTACTGGTTTCTAACTGAACACATGGGTGAGCCAATGACAATCTGTATATATATGCAGCCACCAATCAGCAGCTAGAACCTAGGTTCTTTACTGCTCCTGAGCTTTCCTAGATAAACCTTTCAGCAAAGGATAACAAAAGAAGGAAGCAAATTAAATAATAGTAGTAAATTGGAAAGTTGTTTAAAATTGTATTCTCAACTTCCGATGGGCGGGCTTAGTGAGCGGTCGCAGGGAAGAGAAGCTCCGCAAAGCCTTGGGCCTACATCAGCCACAAGAGCCCCACAGCTACTCTCCATAACCACACGACGCTGGTCTGGAGCTGCCAAACACACGGCAGTAAGTTGTGTGAGGGACGGATCCCTCGGCGCCGTTGAAGCCAGCCATTAATCCAAAAGCTGAGGTGAGAAAAGAAGCGTCCGCCATCTTGACATCACCTGGAATCAGAACGCTGCGACATCAGGGCGAATTAATTTTCGAAGGAAAAACAAATAGCTAAATGCTAAACCGGAGCACTGCCATTCATGGACCATGGCTAAAAAAAAAGGGTCACAGAGAAGCAAGTGCAGCATCAGGACAGCGTGGTAAGCTAAAACATCAGCCACGTGGGTGGGAATGCCTGCTAAATTAGCTATTACTAACCCCAAAAAAGAGGCATAGGCCTCTAGTTATCAAGGTCTGGCGGACCTGATCCGACAGAGCGGATCAGGTCCGCCAGACCTCGCTGAATATTCAGCATTGCACCAGCAGCTCACAAGAGCTGCTGGTGCAACGCCGCCCCCTGCAGACTCGCGGCCAATGGGCCACCAGCAGGGGGTGTCAATCAACCCGATCGTACTCGATCGGGTTGATTTCTGGCGATGTCTGTCCGCCTGCTCAGAGCAGGGGGACAGGTTATGGAGCAGCGGTCTTTGTGACCGCTGTTTCATAACTGCTGTTTCTGGCGAGCCTGCATTCGGAGCTTGATACATATGCCCCATATTCTACACAGCCTACTGAACACATATAAAAAGCAAGAGGGGCCGATTTATCAAGCTCTGTATGGAGCTTGATGCCCCTGGTTTCCGACGAGCCTAAAGACCACTGCTCCATAACTTGTCCGCCTGCTCTGAGTCCGCGGATAGATCGTATTCGATCGGGTTGATTGACACCGCCTGCTAGAGGCCGATTGGCAGCGAATATGCAGGGGGGCGGCATTGCACAAGCAATTTTGGTGAACTGCTGGTGCAATGATAAATGCTGACAGCGTATGCAGCCAGCATTTATCTATGTGCAGCAGACATGATACGCTACATTGTATTATGTCCGCTCGCACTATGTTAAATATACCCCAGAGTGCTGATAGTGCTTGAACACAGAACTTTGCATTCTGCAACCCTCATATTTTCTGCACAGGAAAAATAAAAAACAAGGAAGCCCTCCTAACAATAACTGGCTCCTACAAATACATATGCACTTCTGATCACCCTAAACAAGATCTAGGGGAAAGTTAAATCTAATACATATACATGTTTGACCCTGCACACTCTCACTATTTCATGAAAGTGGACAATTATTTTGTAAGCTCCCCAAAGAGCTTAGAAACATGCAAGGCCGTTTCTAGAGAATCTGGCTCCCAGGGCAAAACTCTAAAATGCTCTCCACCTCCCAAAATCTAAAGTGCATCCTTCTATTTCTCTCTGTCAGTTTTAAATTATGCACCCATAGAGGCACCTACAGACCCAACACTTGTGTCCACAAACACACAGTCATCCATGGACATCAATAAGCACACACACACACAAGCAACAACATGCACAGACACATAGGCACCCAAAGGCATACACATGCACATAATAGACATCCTGTACACACACACACAAGCAACTACATACACAGACACATAGGCACCCAAAGGCATACACATGCACATATAGACATCCTCTACACACACACAACACACAAGCAACTACATGCACAGACACATAGGCACCCAAAGGCATACACATGCACATAATAGACATCCTGTACACACACACACACACAAGCAACTACATGCACAGACACATAGGCACCCAAAGGCATACACATGCACATATAGACATCCTCTACACACACACAAGCAACTACATGCACAGACACATAGGCACCCAAAGGCATACACATGCACATATAGACATCCTCTACACACACACAAGCAACTACATGCACAGACACATAGGCACCCAAAGACATACACATGCACATATAGACATCCTCTACACACACACAACACACAAGCAACTACATGCACAGACACATATGCACCCAAAGGCATACACATGCACATATAGACATCCTCTGCACACACACAAGCAACTACATGCACAGACACATAGGCACCCAAAGGCATACACATGCACATATAGACATCCTCTACACACACACAAGCAACTACATGCACAGACACATAGGCACCCAAAGGCAAACACATGCACATATAGACATCCTCTACACACACACACACAAGTAACTACATGCACAGACACATAGGCACCCAAAGGCATATACATGCACATATAGACATCCTCTGCACACACACAACACACAAGCAACTGCATGCACAGACACATAGGCACCCAAAGGCATACACATGCACATATAGACTTCCTCTGCACACACACAACACACAAGCAACTACATGCACAGACACATAGGCACCCAAAGGCATACGCATGCACATATAGACATCCTCTACACACACACAAGCAACTACATGCACAGACACATAGGCACCCAAAGGCATACACATGCACATATAGACTTCCTCTGCACACACACAACACACAAGCAACTACATGCACAGACACATAGGCACCCAAAGGCATACACATGCACATATAGACATCCTGTACACACACACACACACAAGCAAATACATGCACAGACACATAGGCACCCAAAGGCATACACATGCACATATAGACTTCCTCTGCACACACACAACACACAAGAAACTACATGCACAGACACATAGGCACCCAAAGGCATACGCATGCACATATAGACATCCTCTACACACACACAAGCAACTACATGCACAGAGACATAGGCACCCAAAGGCATACACATGCACATATAGACTTCCTCTGCACACACACAACACACAAGCAACTACATGCACAGACACATAGGCACCCAAAGGCATACACATGCACATATAGACATCCTGTACACACACACACAAGCAACTACATGCACAGACACATAGGCACCCAAAGGCATACACATGCACATATAGACATCCTCTACACACACACACAACACACAAAATCAGAAAATGAACTCCCTGGGAGAAAGTAATGCAGAACATAGTCCCTTTAACAAGTTACATTAAAGACTCTGGGAATTGGGAGCTCAGTTGCATCTTGATCCTTTTGCCTTAGTAGGTATAGCTTAGAGGAGAAAAAAAAAATGGAGGTGCTATCAGGAGAGGATATTTGTCCCAGGTGGGATTAAACCAATATTTAGCTGGTATAATTAAGGCAAAAATTACAAATGAGAGCATGTCATTTCTTTGTATCAATACTTTAATACTACACATAACGTCTATTTCAATGCAAAATGTTCATGACGATTGGTGCAATCTTTATAGCCTGACCTTGACTCTTATCTTTACAGGCCTGGTTCAGCCACATGAGGTACTCTGCCCTTTTCAGTGCAGGGATTGAAGAGAGTGCTATATATAACTTGCTTATCTGAAAAATCAAAATCACCAGCATTGCATTTACCAGAAAAACCTAACTATCTAGCAGATAAATGGTTAAAAATACAACAAATAATATCACACATTATCTGCTATTTTACCAGCAAAATTGGGAGTTTTGCCAAGTTGATGAAAGTAAATCATGTAAGAAGACTTCATTACCCAAGACAAAATACAAATATCAAGCACTAGTAATCAGTACAATTATATTAAACGGACAGTCTGCTCCAGAATTGTTATTGTTTAAAAAGATAGATAATCCCTTTATTACCCATTCCCCAGTTTTGCATAACCAGCACTGTTATATTATCTAGTCCAAAATTAAACTTTCATGATTCACAAAGAGCATGCAATTTTAAGCAACTTTAATTTACTCCTATTATCAAGTTTTCTTCATTCTCTTGGTATCTTTATTATAAAAAGCAAGAATGTAAGCTTAGGAGCCATCCCATTTTTGGTCCAGCACCTGGGTAATGCTTGCTGATTGGTGTCTAAATGTAGCCACCAATCAGAAAGCGCTACCCAGGTTCTGAACCAAAAATGGGACGGCTCCTAAGCTTACATTCTTGCCAAACATTTGATAATAGGAGTAAATTAGATTTGCTTAAAATTGCATGCTCTATCTAAATCATGATAGTTTAATTTTGACTAGACTATCCCTTTAATAAACTTTCAGTTCTTTTGACAGACTTGCATTTTAGCCAATCAGTGCTGACTCATAAATAACTCTCTGGAAATGAGAACAGTTATCTATATGGTACACATGAACTAGCGCTATCTAACTTTGAAAAACAGTCAAAAATGCACTGAGATAAGAGGCAGCCTTCAAGGGCTTCGAAATTAGCATAGGAGCCTAACTAGGTTTAGCGTTCAACAAATAATATCAAGAGTACAAAGCAAATTTGATGATTTGATGTTAAAAGTAAATTGGAAAGTTGTTTAAAACTGTATGCCCTATCAGAATCATGAAATTTTAATTTTGACTAGACTGTCCCTTTAAGTATTTAACACTTCAGGGGAAAAACAGCACACACCTTGGCCTCGATCCGATATAAATCGTTGCCCGCAAAAGCCGGAGACGCCAATATTTGCGTGGGTTTGGTATCCTATATACGGCGTAACTTAGAAGTTACGCGCGTATATTTCTGCCTTCGCCCGGCGTTTTTTGGCCCATAGACTGACATACAAAACACGCGCAGTTTGGTATCCAATATACGGCGTAAGGACTTACGCGCGCAGATTTCAGAAAATCTACTCCATTCTCATCTCGCCACAAATTGAAGGCGCTGCAACCCTTGCACTGACTTAGAAACCAACGTAACTCTCTGAAGGCCTAACAAGTGCATGCTTAACAACATACATATCAGCAGCTTGATCACAAATAGTTAACCTCTTCAAAGCATTTATTATTCCTGCCCCTGCAAGTTTGTCAAACCAATCACAAAGGGGTCAATCATGGGGCACAAGGGGTCATCATGGGGCACAAGGGGTCAATCATGGGGCACAAGGGGTCATCATGGGGCACAAGGGGTCAATCATGGGGCACAAGGGGTCATCATGGGGCACAAGGGGTGCTGGAAGCCCTACAATCCCCTGTTGTTCTGTCTACACATGCTGATTCTATAGTTGCTGCTGAGGTCCATGGTGATGGTGCTGCCCCTGCTGCAGCTGGTCATCGAATTACATACTGCGGAGTTCCACTGCATGTAAGTGAAACTACTACATCCCACCACCATTCCCTTAACCACCCTAATTACTGAAAATATATCATTAGTTCAATTCATGTTTTGGTCACTATGATTTATTGACTATCATTTTGAGGAATGAAAATGGATGTTTATACCTTATGTTTACACCTTCTGTAAAAACATTATTATTTAGATATATATACCCATGTGCAGGGATAGGCAAGGTGTCCTTCACTAAAACTCTTTACCTTAGAAAATGTCCGCCACAGCCTTGGCTCGTGCCTATCCCTGCACATGGGTCAATTTCTATTGGATGTGAGAAACCTTGATTTACATCTTAAAAGTGAATATCCCTATATGTACCCTTCATACACAACTATGTGATGTGGTTTAGAGAACATGAATATGTAATAAACATGATGATATTACCTTTTCTGGGCCATTTTCACACAGGCCTTATTATATTTTTCAAAAATATTAGTGTACTAAAACACCCCTCACATGGACGTGGATGACAATTATATGGTAAATAACAGAGGACAAGATTTAGGATTAAATAAAACAAGATTATTTTTTTTTTAGGCTTCTTAGATGAGGGGGCTGAGGTACCTGGAGTGGCTCTCCTGCCCCTCCTGGGCTGTGTGGATTCAGAGGATTCTGCAGGAGTGCTGGCCACAGATGAGAGGCTGGAGGCAGTGTCCTGCTGGTGTGTGAAATGCTCCACCAACACACCCAACAGCTGGTTTTGTTCCCGCCATCTGTTGTCAGTCTGCATCTGCATGTCCGAAATAACTCTCATCATCTGAGATTGGTTCTGGACGATACCACTTAAAGATGCTGCCATGTCCCGTTGCAGCTCAATGGAATGCTGTAGTAAAGTCTGTTGGCTCCTGTAAAACCTGCGTTGGTCTCTCTGCATTCTCTCGCAGGTTGATGTGAGCCTCTCGCAGATTGATGTTTGCCTCTCGCAGGTTGATGTTTGCCTCCTCTGGAGGGCAATGTATTCGTCGCCCAGGGCAGAAGTCAGAGGATCTAAAGGCTCTTCACCAGCAGGGATTCTAGGTGCAGGTTCACCTCTAGCTGCTGTTGCATCTGGACCAATGCTGGCTGGTGCCTCTGGAGGAACAATGCTGGCTGGTGCTTCAGCAGGAACAATGCTGGCTGGTGCCTCAGCAGGAACAATGCTGGCTGGTGCCTCAGCAGGAACAATGCTGGCTGGTGCCTCAGCAGGAACAATGCTGGCTGGTGCCTCAGGAGGAACTACCACAGCTATATGCTCCTCTTCATATGCTGGAGCTCTTCCAAGGGAAGCGGATGGTGGAGCTCTCCGGGTGGACTGGTAGTCCCATTGACGACTGGTGTGCGACCACTCAGCCTGACCAGTTTGTATGTCCTGGTGGTAAAAGTCCTGACTGGCCTGATATTGGGAGGGGGGGGGGTAAAGACATCTACCCTTTGGGGATGCATTGGCTGCCCCTCATAACCAAAAGAATAGTCCTCCGGCCAGGGCTCCTGCCAGGGCTCCTCTTCAAATCTTGAGGGCATGACATATGGGTCCTCAACAGAGGCAATCCAACCCACCTCATGCCTGGGAGCATACTGTTGAGGGATTCTCTGGCCTGGTGGTAGTGGTGGAGCCATCCTCTGGCCTGGTGATAGTGGTGGACCCATCCTCTGGCCTGCTGGTTGCGGTGGATGCATGGCCGTTTGCACCCTGGTGACAGGAGGTTCTGTGGAGGAGTCAAATGATGAGAGGTATTAGTACAATCATATATATATCCATGTGGGCATACAATGTACATTGATACATGCTAGGGCCTATACTCATTCTCACATCAAACTCTATAACATGCATGTGCACATTGTGATTTGTGATATGAGGGATTTTAATATGCAAAGTATACATGTATGTGTTTCATACAATAGTTCTGTGTACATGTCAGTGATGGAGAAAATGTGTTCTTTAAGTGACACCAGGGGCGTATTAAGGCATAGGCCAACGAGGCCGGTGCCTAGGGCAGCAGATTTTTAAGGGGCAGCAGAATTTTGAGTCTCTAGGGCCACTCTACTGAACTCAGGGCCGGGTGGCTAAATCAACCAATTACAAATGACTTAAATGGCTGGCCGGCTATTGTAATCCTATGGGATTGTATGTGGGTGCGCATGACGTGGTGACAGTGGAGGCGGAGCTAACTTGCGCAGCCTGTGCAAGACTGAGAGGGAATGCGGTGTTCTTCCTGGATCCACCTCGTGGTTGAGACTGACACAGACTACACAGTGCAGTGTGCACTACAAAGTGACCACTGTGAAACAGCATATGCCTTTCTCCCTTCAATACATCTTCATTAGGCATTAAAATACTTAAACGGATTAGTCACTAAATACTTGTACATTTACTGTTTGTCTATCTGTCATACATGCAAAGAATAAGTATTTATTGCTGAATCTATACAACTATGTGACTTAAAACACAACTGAAAATATGTTGTATGCATTTAATACATTCAGAAACAACACAAGTATATACTTTATTATGATTGTATCATGTGACTTTATCCCCTAGGATACAATTCCTAAACCTATCATAACTACTGTTGTATTTTTTAAGTACTTTGAAAGGCCAGTTTGTATATTCATTACATATTTATCCAAGCAGATATTTTGCTTAAATAACTGTCAATCACCAAAGAAGATGTTTAAGGTTAAACAACTACCTACTGACAAATTATCATACAGTGAATGATATTTTTTTCTGATATAAACACTTTAATCATCTGACTTGCAAAATAATGTCTTAATAAATATATATATATATATATATATATATATATATATATATATATATATATATATATATATATATATATATATATATATATATGTGTGTGTGTGTGTGTGTGTGTGTGTGTGTGTGTGTGACCAGAGTGAATGCAAGCCCTGATGAACATCTACTTAAAAAGGCATTATTATTTTTTAATTTTTTACACCCTGCCCCAAAAATATTATGTCTAAAAAAAAGGCCTTAAACCTGGGGTGGGGTGGGGGGGGGGGGGGCAGCAGAGTTTTGAGTGCCTAGGGCAGCATACAACCTAAATACGCCCCTGAGTGACACTATGGTCACACAATTTCCTTTAGCCTGATGTAGGCACATAAAGTGTTTCCTTGAGCTAAAAGTATTGTGATGGCTATAGTGTCCATTTACTGAAAACTCTACATGTGGCTTGTGGCCTGTGTTACTCCGAGACATGTTAGTATTGCACTATTCCACCTCATATCATGAATTTCAACGTGTTAAGTAGCATTAAAAGGACATTAAACCCATTTTTATTCTTTCATGATTCAGCTAGAGCATGCAATTTTAAACAACTTTGTAATTTACTTCCATTACCTAATTTGCTTCATTCTCTTGATATTCTTAGCTGAAAAGCATATCTAGATAGGCTCAGGAGCTGCTGATTGGTGGCTGCACATCAATGCCTCATGTGATTGGCTCACCCATGTGCATTGATATTTAATAAACAAAGAATAACAAAATAATGAAGCAAATTACATAATAGAAGTAAATTGGGATGTTGTTTAAAACTGTATTCTCTATCTGAATAATGACATAAAAAGCTTTGGTTTAATGTCCCTTTAATGTGAAATCTAATTGTAGATGTTTTTGTTAGTAGGCCAAATACCATGCTCCTCATTGTGTACATGAATGTGTGACATTAAAGGATGTTATATCTCAAATACATATAATACTGGTGTGTGGGATGTTACTCACCAGCATGCTGTGCTGATGTTGCAGTCCCTGAGTCACGAGCCCCTGGAAGTCCACAGACTGCTGTGACGCTCAGGGACCTGCCACTCATTATATTCCGCCTCCTGGGGAGGACCACCGCCTGTTCTCCTCTGGTGCATGGCTTCTTGGCCCATTTTCTCCTTGACCCGCCTCTTGCAGTCATTCCACCTTTTCTTGAGCCCATCCACATTCCTCCTCTGCTGGGCCACGCCGTTGACTGCCTCCTCAACCCTCAGCCATGCATCTTTGCGCCTTCGGGCAACTCCTTTGCCCTTTTCTTGGCCAAAGAGGGCGGTGTGGTTCTCCAGGACGGCCTGGACTAGCGCAAGGTTTTCTGCAAAAGAGAAGTTGGGGCACCTCATGAGCTCCTCGTCCTGGGCCGCCTGGCTCCCTCCCTGGGATGTCCCTGGTGTGGGTTCCTCCCTATCCTCTCCCTCCTCCCCCCTTCTATCCCCATGTGCACCCTCTGTCCCTCTTCTGAGTGTGCCTGACCTTGGGGCAACCCCACTCCCATCCTCCCTTCTAACTCTCCCCCCTCCACTCACTCCCTGATGGGGACCCTGCTGCTCCTCCTGTCCATAATCTTCTCCCTGCAACTCCCCTTCCCTCCTCCCCCCCGCCCTAGCTCTCCCTGTCATCCTCAAACTACACACACTCACACTCACTCCCACTTCAATCACACACAATCACAACCAAACACTCAGCCTATCACACTGTAAAAGATAAATAAAATGTGTGAGGTGTTATAAAAAAAAGTGTTGTGTATTTTGTATATGTGTGTATGCAAAATGTGTGCAATATGTTAAAAAAAGTGTAAGTAAATTTACAGGCTTACCAATCCAACAATCCGACCTAACTAACTTAATGAAATGCTCCTCTCTCACTACTCTTACCACTAATCTCTACTCACTGTAGTGTGCTGTAGCTCCAAGAACCAACCAAACACACTAAAGAAAATGGCCGCTGAGCATGGGTTTATGTATGAATTTTGAATGGCGTAATTACGTGTCGCATCTTTCAGAATTGGCCGTTGTTTTTTACGATTCGTAGCCTAATTTGCCTAAAACTACACTTTATTGAGACTTTACGTGAACAAAATACTGGCGTAAGTACTTGCGGCGACTAAAATGTGTATTTGCGCACATTTAAGTTGATCGCAGGTTTTTCCTACTTACGCCAGTTTAGCATCTGACGGCGCAGTATATTGGATAGGTCGAGTTGCGAGGTGAAATTACGGGCGGCGCGGGTTCCCTCGCTTGCGCCGAAAACTACGCCGTATATCGGATCGCACCCCTTATATAATATTTTTTTGTGTGCTTTTTTTTTATAAATTAGTGTGGCATTTGATAGAACAAGTACAATTAATGGTTATATATTGAATTAAAAATAGTATAAAGAAGGTAAAACACACACACATTAAATAAATAAATAATAAAAATAACTTGCATTAACTCTTTCAAATTCAGCTAGATGAAAAGGGGGTAAAGACTGAAAGACACTGAAAAAGTGAAGCTTTGCAGACCTATATGTTATACAAGGGCAAAGAGCAGTTTTATATACACAGAGCAAAATAGAAATGAATAGGTCAGATTGATAGATAAACTCACATAAGCATCATCTTTATTTGTGATGTCGTTTGTCTTGGGACCAGAGCTAATCAAATGTATGTGCCTAGCAACATCTGATCATCAACCACTACCGCTCTATCTAGGGAGCAAAAGGTGGAACATTTGAAAGGGTCTGTTCCTCAGCTGGAGTGGAGAGCTGCAAAGAGCATACTACCCCTGCATGTCAGGTCTCATGCTTTGGAGACTGGTAATGTCTTTTTTTCTTTCCTGCTCTCCACTTCTCTAATGTAGTGATTACAGTGAGTGCACAACCACTGAATGATTGCAGGGCTTGTAGAATACCTAAAAGCCTAGGAAGGGAAAACAAATGTGTGTGGGAGGGCACATAAAAGGAATAGATTTTATCAACAAGGGAAGGAGAGATGTTATAACACCACTACGTGCCCCAGCAGACATTGATTAGACAGAGCAGCAAGAGCTATGTTCTGCAGTCTATACTGCATGCAATCTCCCCTGCACCTTATATCAGCTAAAACTCCCACTTTCCTTACATTTGTCTAGATCGGCTCAGCCTCTGATGTCTACAACTTTCCTTGATAAGCTCAGACACATTTACTGTGAGCTGCCTGCTTCCTGCATGTTCCACAGCCTCTCATGCTGCCTGGGAGTGATGCACACATGACAGTGCACGCCCCTCCAACCACTAATTCCACTATCCTTGTACTCGGCCATCCCCTGCTGCTGCATGCTTGAGCTCTGTACTGGAGACTGGAGTAGCCAGGCGCGCAATAGGGGACTGTTCGTCTCACACAGATTATTTTTGCATTTTCCATCTGCCTATTGAATCAAGTGTCCCAACCTGTCGAGCTTCATACATGGCAAACTGGGAAATAAGCTCTGCACTGCAGCGCAAAATAGATGCACAGCAAAATTTCAATATTGGGCTCTGGCGCCCCGGGCAGCTGCCCTGCTCGCCCGCCCCTAAAAATGTCCCTGCAAACATGGCGGCAAAGCCAAGGCAGGCAGAGAAAAAAATCAAAACACACTATATAGGTACATGTGGCCCTGCATTCTCCTGTAATAACAGAGGAAATACAGCCTGATACCACCCACCCCATAGTTCAACAAATGACAGCACTCTTCCTGCCCAAAAGGGAGCAACTTCAGTCAGGGATGGATTCATTAGCATCAGAAGTGAAGCAGTTTACTAGTCGCATGGGGCAAGTGGAACAGAGGGTCTGAGACTTTGAGGAGAGCCATAATGAAACCCAAGCAGGTGTCTCAATGATGGAAAGACAAGATAAATATCTGAAAGATAAAGTAGAAGATCTTGAAAATAGATCTCGCTGCAACAATCTTCAATTGTTGCAGCGAGATCTATTTTCAAGATCTTCTACTTTATCTTTCAGATATTTATCTTGTCTTTCCATCATTGAGACACCTGCTTGGGTTTCATTATGGCTCTCCTCAATAATCTGAGTCGGTTCATGGATTTTGTCTAGCATCAATTGCCCAAGTTACTCAACATGCCACTAGGGGTACAGCCATTTAGGGTTGCCACCTTCAATACAGAAAAGTAAGGGATGCCTGCCACAGCAGGGGCAACACCCCTTGGGGCCACGATGACCACAGGCCCAATGACGTCCCGAACTAACCCAATGAGAACCCCTTAAAGTATACATTGAGAACTTGCTTTTTCCCATAGGATGCATGCAGCAAGCAGAATGTGCAGTGAAAACACTGTTAATGCCATCCAATATAATTAACCTCCTCACTGCCAGGGATTTTATTTATATCAGTGAACATTCTAAAATTCCCAGATCTAGATGCACTTAAGCCTTGATCCTTGCTTGTGGCTGCAAAAAGGACATCCCCCATTACATACATACATACTGCTGCCATAGACACATGCACACTCCTAAGCTCCTATCGGCCTACCTGGCTTTAGTCTTCAACATAGGATACCAAGAGAACAAAGCACATTTGATAATAGAAGTAACTTGGAAAGTTGTTTGTCGGGACTTCTGGGAAGAGGCGGAGCAGGCAGGACGCTTGCAGATGCGCGCCTCTCTTTTCGAGCTCCTACTGCCAGCTCCCTATGGCCCAGTGATCCTTGACCGATATATTCAAGCGGCCCGGATTAAGGAGTGATTCAGCGCTACGGAAGTCACTTGTATAGCAGGCTCCTATGGCTGGAGTAACCCCATTCCAATTGACATAGAGTTTCTTGGATCATTGACTACATAGATAGAAGGACACAGGATAGAAGGCAGGAGAGACGGCTAAGGCAGAAATACCGGAGGTAAAATCAACAGACCCGACAACTACCAGACGTGATAGCCGTGCAATGCAAAAGAGCAGCCAAACAAAAGGACCCCTTAACATATACCGGAGGTGGAGGGCCACCATTAAAACGCTACAGTAGGTTGCGGGGAGAACGTGGTGTCAAAGGATTCACAATCGCCAGAGGCTTTTTACAGGTATCTTCTCTAAGGTCCGGTAGTCTACGCTGACAACCAATAAACGGCTGACATCAAGAAAAGGTACTTTGCAAATTGATATATTGGGATACCTATGAGTATGTTTGGATTTATATACTTAATAAATTTATATAATTCAACCCGGCTACCACAGTCATGTAAAACCATTGATGTGGGTAATGCACCGGTGCCCCAGAAAAAGCACTGGTAATATATGTTGGTTGCATTAATAAACGCCCGGGAATAGATTTTGCTACATCCAAAATATTAAATCCTTCAGGTGCTATCACCTAAATACTCCCATAATCCTTCGGGTAGGAGTTGAGATGAGAAGACTCTTTGCAAGGATTTATTGCTTATGCATGAATAAGATACTGGATTCTATAAATCCTGTCCTATAAATGAATGGCTAAAACTGTATCCTATATAAGGTTTTGATTTACTAAATTTAAATATTGTGGCAGTTGCAGTTTGTACATAAAAGTAAAGGTAACGTGTGTTGATATGTTAACTTATATAAAGATGCCCAGTATAAACAATACAGTATAATATTTAATGTGTGTGAAGTTAAGAAAGGAACAGGAAGTTGGTCTCTCATTTATCTCCTTTTCTCTTTAGGAGAAATAAGCAATTTGTGCACAATATAGTTTAAAGAATAAAAGATCATGGTGATTTAAATACCATTAAGTAGTATAACAAGGTCTAGTATTACTTGTTACTTACGGGCCAAATATGTCGAATATATAACACGTTTTTGGAGGCTTGGAAGTATTCACAATTCAGACTGTCTATGTACAGTTGGTTGCACATTTAATTTTCACTTCTTTTTATTTACACATTTGTATTTGTAGTTTTATTCACTTTTTTCTGCCCACCCTTATTATCCCAGAAGGTGACTGTGATGTACTTTTCACCCCTTATGACTCCTGGTATAACAGATAATATCTGGGTATATGTGTGTATGTATGTATGTATGTATGTATATATATATATATATATATATATATATATATATATATATATATATATATATATATATATATACATCTGTGTATCCCGGTATTAAGGTTTGATAGTAGCTATTCAAGGGCAGCGAGATTATAAATTTACCGCCCAAATAAAGGCAGGTCTGGGATATAAGGCTATACATATATGTCTAATTGACAGACTGACACACACCTAAGTGTTTTTTCTTTACACCCTTTTCAGCACAATTCTAACAGCAGATTTTTCACATTTATACAACTATTCACTTTGCACGTTCCTTATTTCACACCCTGATGGAAAGATATATGGCCTTGAGGCCTATTTAACAAAGGTCTGTCGGACCTGATCCGACAGTGCGGATCAGGTCCGACAGACATCGCTGAATGCGGAGAGCAATACGCTCTCCGTATTCAGCATTGCACCAGCAGCTCTTGTGAGCTGCTGGTGCAACGCCGCCCCCTGCAGATTTGGCGGACAGGTTATGGAGCAGCGGTCTTTAGACAGAAACACAGGCCCTCAAGCTCTATTCAGAACTTGATAAATGGGCCTCTTTGAGTAAAGGGAACTCTCCAGCCATGCCCCCAAAATATAGAGATAAGAAAAATACCAATAAAAATACAGAAATTAACTTAGAGCCCACACAAGAACATTCTGATATTCAATTGACTCATCAGATATAGTTACACAGATATCCAAGATGTTTTCTTCCCAACTGGATTCTGTAAAACAAGAGATCAAACAAGATATTAATGCTCTATCAAATGAAGTTAGACAGTTCCACCACTAGAATAAATGAAATAGAATCCAGAGTTTCAGACTTAGAAGACAGAATGTACCAATTAGAACAGACCAATTTGTTACAACAGACCAATATGGTAAACATGCAAAACAAATTAGAAGATCTTGAAGATCGTGCACGTCTAAATAATATCAGAATCATAGGCCTACCTGAGTCTGCTGAATATAAAGATTTAGCCCATTTTATTACTATTACACTTCCAATCCTATTGAATATGCAAGCACTCAGCGTATTCAAATAGAGAGAATACATACGACAGGTATGAATCGTAGAAATGCTGATGGTACACTTCAACCCAAACCCATAATAGCAAAATTTCTTAAATTTACAGACAAAGTTAATATGCTAAGGAGTTACAGAAAATTAAGCCCAGTGTCCCTTGATCAAAACAAGATAATGTTATTCCAGGACTTTTCAGCCGAAACTTCGGCAAAAAATACGATTAATGTCCCCTTTTTGTACAAAATTGATTAAAGCAAACTTCAATGTAAGATTAATATACCCAGCTAAATGAATTCTATTAGTGAATGGAGAATCCAAGACATTCGACAATCCACAAGAAGCCAAAATATTCTGCAAAGATAATGGTATCAAATAAAATACCAGCCATACATGATTATTTTAAGGCAGGGAATGGAGGTTTCTGTTTTTAGAATTTTATATTTGTTGATGCTGTTTATGATTAACCCGTATTTACCTGAGAATCTTAGTTTCCAATTATGAAGTGAGAGTAATAAAATAATTAGAGAGGAATTTTGTAATACATTAAAGGTTAATATGTTATGTATGTGGTACGGTCTAAGGCCATATAGAATAAGGTTTCCCAAAAACCAAGCTGAATGTGTCACAGGAATTATGTATCTGTTTGTTGGGATAAGAGTTTATCTGTATGTCCTCAACAGATACATCCAGAAATTATATAATTTAATAGAAGAGGATATAACTTCTCAGCAACAGCATTGTGGGTATGTTGTGATCCATTTTTTTCTTGGTAGTTTGTATATTTTTCCCTACCCCCCCTTTTTTTTCTCCACCTCCCACTTCCCCCCTACCCCTGGCCCCTCCCCTTTTTTAGTAGACATTTTACACAAAGGGCTAGATTTATTAAAGCCCTATGGCTGCAAGTTCTCACAAGGACTTGCTCGCCATCATTTATCAAGCAGCGGTCACCAGACCGCCGCTTCCCTAACCTCTTCACCACCTCTAAGGTGGCAAAATTCAATCTCCTCGGTCTAGTCAGACCGAGGAGATTGACAGCTCCTGCCCGTGCGTGATTGGCTGTGCGCGGGCAGGGGGCGGGATTGCACGCGAGCGCAAAATTGCACTCGGGTGCAATGGCGAATACCTGCAGGTAATTTTGCCCCGCCACAGGCAAGCTGAGGCGTACAGGGGTGCATATACGCGCCCCTGTACGCCTCAGCTTTAATAAATCTAGCCCTAAGGATTCTTTTAATACTATTAAATGAGAAGTGATACACTCATAATCAAGCTTCTAGGCTCACATAAATCATATATAGTTACAAGAGACACATTTGCAAGAGCAAGCAGCCCTTAAACTAAAAATGAAGTTGGTGGGTGAGGTAATTTCCTCAGATTATGATAATAGGAAAAAAGGAGTGGCCATATTAATTAACAAACAGCTGACATATCGAATAGTAAACAAAATAATTGACCCAGCAGGAAGATTCCTAATTGTGAATATTGAAATAAACAAAATATTTTTTACGTTCTGTAATGTTTATGGACCAAATGTTGTTGATACTCAATTTTGGGATATATTAGCAGTAAAGTTACTGGACTATAGAGGTAAAAATGTGATAGTTGGAGGTGATTTTAATTTAGCTTTTTCCTCAAATTTAGACATATTAAACAGTAAGTTTGGGAACAGAAAAAATAGGAAAACACTCATTCTACAAAAATTTTGTAATAACAGGTACACGTGATATTTGGAGACTTCAAAATCCAGACACAAAATTATTTACATGTATTTCTTAAACTTGTGCATGGTTGAAAAATGTGTTTCGGTTCGGTTCGGATCGATTCGGATTTTTTTTAATTTCGGTTCGGATCGATTTGAATTCGGAAAAATTTGAATAAATTTGTTTCGGATTCGAATAAATTCGTCTGGATTCGGTTCGTTTCGGAAATTCGGAATTTCGGTATGTGTTAGGTGGGATGTGCTGTGTATTAGACTAGTATTATGTACTGTATATTAGGTGTAACCCATAGCAGAGTGATATAACCTAATATACTGTACAATACTAGTGTAATCCATGGCCATCCGAATCTACCGAATAAATCCGAGCTAATTCGGATTTATTCGGTACTACCGTAATTCGGAAATTCAAATCGATCCGAATCTCCGAATTTAACAAATTCGTCCGAATTCGGAACGAAACGAAACGCACATGTCTAGTATTTCTAGACCAAACTCTCTCCCGAATAGACATGTTTTTAATTGCTGATATAATGACAAGTAAGAAAGTAAGGGCAGCTATACATTACATCATTCTTTCTGATCACAAAATCATTTCGTTAGACATAGAATTAAAAGCATGCCAAAGTCTCCCTACTAACAATTTATTTTTTCCAAAATATTTGGCACAAAATAAGTTCATTTAAAAATTGGCTTAAGAATAGATGGCAAGAGTGTACAAATCACAACCTTGCATATAGGAATAAATGCGAATTTGTCTGGGAATGTGGGAAAGTGGTATTGAGGGGAGATTTCAAGGCTTATTTATGCGAGATTAAAAACAAAAACAAACAGCGCGACTCACAGCTTTCTAATTCAGTCAAAAATAGCTACAGCACATCATACGGGTTAATGAAGATCATGTGGGACACATATATAGCAAATAAATTTCATAACTAGCAAACACGAACCAAGTGGTGTTTATGCTTTATTAGGAGATTGATATAGGACCTAAGGCTCCTGACAACTGTGGCAACAGAACGTTCCTAGATACCTATTGTTAGACGCATTTCACTGCATAACTGTAAAATGTAAAAGAAAATGTTAAATGGTTTGTTGCAATTCATTTTTTGACTTTTGTATTGTACGAATTTTATTTTGACAATAAAACTGTTTATTCAAAAAAAAAAAAATAAAAAAAAAAAATAGCTACAGCACATATCTTGCGCACCCCAGTAAACAACAGTGGGATAAATACATAAACCTAAAATCACAGAGAGATTTATTTTTAAAACAAAACATATTGCAAGAAGAAGCACGCACCAAAGCACTCTATGGAGGTTTTAGAGGAAGGTCTGCTAATTTTTTAGCGCATATAACAAAAGTGAGAACAAATAATAACATTGCTGCAATCAAGCAAGGATCAACCAGAGATAATATTAATACTGAGATTCAAAAGATATTTCTACAATTTTTTTAAAATCTATATACAGCAGGTAAAGTTGATCAGGAAACAAAAAATACATTTTGGGATAAAATAACCTTAACAAAAATATCACAAGAAGCAATTGAGAATATTAATAGCCCAATTACAATAAAAGAAGTTGAGAATGGAATAAAAGCCCTCAAACTAAATAAAGCCCCAGGCCCTGACAGCCCACCATTCGAATTCCACCAAATATTAACAGAACAAATTACCCCTGTGTTACATAGTCTATATAATAATTATTTCCAACAGTCTAATGGGTGCTCGGCTGGCTTTGCCGCATCCAACATCTCAAATCCTCAAGAAAGATAAAGATCCAGAAAACCCTGCTTCATATCGTCCAAAATATCCCTACTTAACACTGATTATAAGATTCTAACTTCGATAATAGCTAATCGATTGAAACCATATATTTTGGATATTATTCATGAAAATCAATCAGGTTTCATGCCCGGGAGAAATCCGGTCAAGAATATACAGAAAACAATGTTGATAATGGAATACATTCAGGACAAGATAAAAAATAGGAAACAGGGTCATATGTTGGATGCAGCAATTTTGTCAGTTGATGCTGAAAAAGCTTTTGATCTTAAAGGGACACTCAGGTTAAATTAAATTTACTTCCATTAAAAAAAATGTGCACAGTCTTTTATATTTACAGTTTTTGAGACACCAGATCCTACTGAGCATGTGCAAGAATTCACAGCCTATATGTATATGCATTTGTGATTGGCTGATTGCTATCACATGGTACAAGGGGAGTGGAAATATATATAACTTTGAAATTTGTTATTAAAAAAATCTACTACTCATTTGAAGTTCAGACTAAGTGCTATTGTATTGTCTTGTTATCTTGCATTTGTTGATTATGCAACTCTAATGTGTTGACTGGTCCTTTAAAAGCTGGGATCATCTTTTCACAACACTGAATAAATTTGGCTTTAAGGGTCATTTAATACATTTAATAAGACTATTATATAAGGACCCAATGTCTGTAATTATTGTTAAAGGTTCCACATCAGAAAAATGTAATCTACAGAGAGGCATCCGTCAGGAATGCCCTTTATCCCAGATACTTTTTAATCTATGAATAGAACTCTTTTATGGAGCTGCTTACCTGGTATACTTATTGGCGGCCAAAAAATGGTACTCTCACTATGTGCTGATGACTTGCTGATATATTTAACCCCTTAACGACCGAGGACGTGCAGGGTACGTCCTCAAAAAAAAAGGCAGTTAACGCCTGAGGATGTACCCTGCACGTCCTCGGTGTGGAAAGCAGCTGGAAGCGATCCTGCTCGCTTCCAGCTGCTTTCCGGTTATTGCAGTGATGCCTCGATATGGAGGCATCCTGCAATAACCTTAAATGGCCATCCGGTGCAGAGAGAGCCACTCTGTGGCCCTCTCTGCACCGGACATCGGTGGCCGGTAACGTTGGTGGGTGGGAGCTGACTTGGGAGGCGGGTGGGCGGCCATCGATGGGCCGGGTAATGTAGAGGGGGGTGGGATCGGGGGCGGGGGCGATGGGGGCGCGCACAGGCGCGCGCGCGTGCACGCCGGGCGGGCGCATGCACGGGGCGGGAGCGGGTGGGAACCACTACACTACAGAAAAGACTGTGCTAAAAGTTTCAGTGTAAAGCTTTTTATTTAAAAAAAAAAACAGTCAAAGGTAACTAGGAGGGGGTGGGGGTTTGTTCTTTGGTGGGTAGGGGAGCTACACTACAGAAAATGGGGAAAAAATAAAAAAGCAACTGTTTTTTTATAAACTGGGTACTGGCAGACAGCTGCCAGTACCCAAGATGGCGGCCATTAAGGCAGAGGGGGAGGGTTAGACAGCTGTTTGGTGGGGGATCAGCCAGGTTGGGGGCTAAGGGGGGCTCCTACACAGCAGCATATGTAAATATGCTTTAAAAAAAAAAACAAAAAGCCTAAATATATATTTTATTTTAGTACTGGCAGAGTTGCTGCCAGTACTTAAGATGGCGGGGACAATTGTGGGGTGGGGGAGGGAAGGGAGCTGTTTGGGAGGGATCAGGGGGTCTGATGTGTCAGGTGGGAGGCTGATCTCTACACTAAAGCTAAAATTAACCCTGCAAGCTCCCTACAAACTTCCTAATTAACCCCTTCACTGCTAGCTATAATACACGTGTGATGCGCAGCGGCATTTAGCGGCCTTCTAAGTACCAAAAAGCAACGCCAAAGCCATATATGTCTGCTATTTCTGAACAAAGGGGATCCCAGAGAAGCATTTACAACAATTTGTGCCATAATTGCACAAGCTGTTTGTAAATGATTTCAGTGAGAAACCTAAAATTGTGAAAAATTTAACTTTTTTTTTAATTTGATCGCAATTGGCAGTGAAATGGTGGCATGAAATATACCAAAATGGGCCTAGATCATTACTTGGGGTTGTCTACTACACTACACTAAAGCTAAAATTACCCCAAAAAGCTCCCTACATGCTCCCTAATTAACCCCTTTACTGCTGGGCATAATACACGTGTGGTGCACAGTGGCATTTAGCATCCTTCTAATTACCAAAAAGCAACCCCAAAGCCATATATGTCTGCTATTTCTGAACAAAGGGGATCCCAAAGAAAAATTTACAATCATTTATGCCATAATTGCACAAGCTGTTTGTAAATAATTTCAGTGAGAAACCAAACGTTTGTGAAAAAAATTGTGAAAAAGTGAACGATTTTTTGTATTTGATCGCATTTGGCGGTGAAATGGTGGCATGAAATATACCAAAATTGGCCTAGATCAATACTTTGGGATGTTTACTAAAAAAATATATATACATGTCAATAGATATTCAGGGATTCCTGAAAGATATTAGTGTTCTAATGTAACTAGCGCTAATCTTGAAAAAAAAATGGTTTGGAAATAGCAAAGTGCTACTTGTATTTATGGCCCTATAACTTACAAAAAAAGCAAAGAACATGTAAACATTGGGTATTTCTAAACTCAGGACAAAATTTAGAAACTATTTAGCATGGGTGTTTTTTGGTGGTTGCAGATGTATAACAGATTTTGGGGGTCAAAGTTAGAAAAAGTGTGTTTTTTTCCATTTTTTCTCATATTTTATAATTTTTTTTAAAGTAAATTATAAGATATGATGAAAATAATGGTATCTTTGGAAAGTCCATTTAATGGCGAGAAAAACGGTATATAATATATGTGGGTACAGTAAATGAGTAAGAGGAAAATTACAGCTAAACACAAACACCGCAAAAATGTAAAAATAGCCTTGGTCCCAAATGGACAGAAAATGGAAAAGTGCTGTGGTCATTAAAGGGTTAAGCGACAGAGAAAAAACTTTACACCTACTATTAAATACTATGCATATATTTGGTGACATATCAGGTTATACCATCAATTTTGGGAAATCAGAGTTGGTTAAATAAACCCCCTGAATTTAAAGGTCAACTTCCCTTCGAAGAAACACACCAAATTAAATACCTTGGAATTATAATGTCTAAAAAATGACATGAGTGTTATGAATTAAATTATCCCAAAATATTCGCAGAGAGCAAAAGGAAATTTTAAAACTGGGCGAATTTACCTATTTCCTTGACGGCCCGAATAATGCTGCTAAAAACTATTCTTTTCCCTAAAATATTATACCTCCTCCAAAAAAATCCATTCTTATTACATAAAACAGATATAACCTTTTTAAAGAAAATATGATTTAGATTTATTTGGAATGGGAGAAGCTCCAGAATTGCCTTAGACAAATTACAGTGCGATAAAATAACCACTGGTCTGGCTTTCCCAGATATTGAAGTTTATAATTTAGCGACTCTATTCAAGAGCATGTGACATTTTGGCAAATCGAAACCAGGGTGGATTTGATTTAAATCAAACTGATATAATTCACAATTTAAATCACTAGTCAGTAAGGCTTGATTTATATCATAGTTTTCTACATAAAGACTAATTCTTGCTGGTATAACTTTAATATGCAAGTAGATGAAAATTTTGAGAATAACAATTTTTCATATTAGTTTTTTTTATCCCCAGTTTAATAGGTTAATCAATATAATTCCTATTTGGACAACTTTTCTGTTGTACTTAGGAAGGAGAAAAATAATCATTACCTTAATAATAACAATTTAAATAGATTTATTCAACTGAAACAATAACATTACAGCATATGTTATTTGCTTAAACAAACATCGGTTTGTTAACTAATTTGGCTAAACAAAATAGATATATTTTAAGAAACTTAGACTGTCAGCCCAGCCTACACATGAAAAACTTAAATACTGTCGTCTGTAGCTCACTCGTCATCTTCAGCTTGTCCAAAGGAAGAGAATATTCTTTCAACGCCTGCAGAAGAAGCTACTGCTGTTAAAAGTGAAATCATTACTTGAACAGTCTCTAAATCCAAGTGCTTAAGCGACTTCCACCAGTTCACTGGTGTGACTTTCTTTAAAATATCTTCAGCAAACATATATTTCTTGAATGGTTCCCCCTTAGCTTTGAAGTTTATTATAGTTGGCATTACAGATGATTGCTGTGATCTCTGCTAAGTCAAATTCAGTTTTGAGAACTGCAAAAGTAAACCAAGCATCTGTGATAATATCTTGTAGGCAGAGAAACTGCCCAATAATCTTACAAAAACCTCTGGAAGAGCATGACATTGTGAATGGATTAAGCCCTTAAGGACCAAGGCCATTTTTCAATTTCTTTCCCTTAAGGACCAAGGCTATTTTTACATTTCTGCGGTGTTTGTGTTTAGCTGTAATTCTCCTCTTACTCATTTACTGTACCCACACATATTATATACCGTTTTTCTCGCCATTAAAAGGACTTTCTAAAGATACCATTATTTTCATCATATCTTATAATTTACTATTAAAAATATTATAAAATATGAGGAAAAAATGGAAAAAAAACACACTTTTTCTAACTTTGACCCCCAAAATCTGTTACACATCTACAACCACCAAAAACACAAGTGCTAAATAGTTTCTAAATTTTGTCCTGAGTTTAGAAATACCCAATGTTTACATGTTCTTTGCTTTTTTTGCAAGTTATAGGGCAATAAGTACAAGTAGCACTTTGCTATTTCCAAACCATTTTTTTTTTTCAAAATGAGCGCTAGTTACATTGGAACCCTGATATCTGTCAGGAATACCTGAATATCCCTTGACATGTATATATTGTTTTTTAGACGACATCCCAAAGTATTGATCTAGGCCCATTTTGGTATATTTCATGCCACCATTTCACCGCGAAATGCGATCAAATAAAAATAAAATAGTTCACTTTTTCACAAACTTTAGGTTTCTCACAGAAATTATTTACAAACAACTTATGCAATTATGGCATAAATGGTTGTAAATGCTTCTCTGGGATCCCCTTTGTTGAGAAATAGCAGACTTATATGGCTTTGGCGTTGCTTTTTGGTAATTAGAAGGTTGCTAAATGCCACTGCGCACCACACGTGTTTTATGCCCAGCAGTGAAGGGGTTAATTAGGGAGCATGTAGGGAGCTTGTAGAGTTAATTTTAGCTTAAGTGTAGTGTAGTAGACAACCCAAAGTATTGATCTAGGCCCATTTTGGTATATTTAATGCCACCATTTCACCTTGTAGGGAGCTTGCAGGGTTAATTTTAGCTTTAGTTTTTACATTTTTTTTTTTTTTTAATTAAGCATATTTACATATGCTGTGGTGTAGCATCCCCCCTTAGCCCCCAACATCCCTGATCCCCCCCCCAAAACAGCTCTCTAACCCTCCCCATCTGCCTTATTGGCAGCTATGCCAGTACCCAGTTTGCAAAAAAAAGTAGTTTTTTTTTCTGTAGTGTAGCTTCCCCCCCCCCCACAGACCAACCCCCACCACCTGCCTGATCTTTTTTTTTTTTTTTTAATTTTTATTCCTTTTTTAAAAAATGTTTACACCAACTTTTTCTGTAGTGTAGCGGTTCCCACCCGCTCTCTCCCAGTGCACGCGCCCGCCCCCGTCCTCCCGTGTATGTGCGCGCGTCCGTACGCGCCCCCGGACATCCCCGCCCACGATCCCGCCCCCCTCCACATCACCGATGGCCGCCACCCGCCTCCCACACAGGCTCCCACCCACCAACGATACCGGCCATCGATGTCCGGTGCAGAGAGGGCCACAGAGTGGCTCTCTCTGCATCGGATGGCCAAGGGGTGTTATTGCAGGATGCCTCGATATCGAGGCATCACTGCAATAACCGGAAAGCGGCTGGAAGCGAGCAGGATCGCTTCCAACCGCTTTAAACCCCTAATGTCGTGCAGGGTACGTCGCTGGTCTTTTAAGACCAGGTTGTGTGGGACATACCCTGTACGACACGCGTCGTTAAGGGGTTAATGGAATTTATTTACCAAAAAAAATAAACATATACAGCCTTATTGTACATAATTAAAAAAACTAATCTTTATTTCATGATGGAATAACCTTTGGATGGTAATATATTTTCCTCAAAAAGCATTTGATTTTAAAAAATCCGATTTAAATAAAAAAAAATCCAATTTAAATAAAAAAAATCTGATTTTTTTGATTTTTTTTAAAAAATCATTGATTTTTATGCACCCTGATCGAAACCAATCTAATAGCCTCATTTAATTTGGAATCTATATTACACTGCCCAATAAATAAACTCCCAAAGAAAAAATCAAATAGCATGGCAACAATTATGTCTCCGAATTGCTGTTAACCCTTATTGCACAGAATTACTTACTATCACTGGCAACCCTGAATTCAATCCAGGTTATGCGCAAGCAGTACTCCACCAATGGAAGAATAAAGGTTTAATATATATTCCACAACTACTGTTGGAGGGTCTATCAATAGACTCATTCGTAAATATCACTACAAAGTATGATCTGCCTAAGAAAGATTTTTTTTGTTTTCCTTCAGGTGAGGCATTATATTAATGTATTGCAGACAAGATATAAACCAAATTGGTCTCTCGGAGCCCTTAGAAACATAATCAAACTATATGAGGCAGGCAAATATTCAATATCAATATCCTATAACATGATCAACTACTTCCATAATGAAGAATACCTGATTGATGTAAGAGATAAATGGCAGAAGGAGTTCCCAAGATTAAAAATATAGGAAATTCAGCAATCCTTCAAGTTAAGTAATAAACCTTGGGTCCCTACCAATTGGAGAGAATCACATTTGAAATTGGTTAGGAAAACGTATATAACCAATGCTAGTTTAAACAAATGGTATGAAACCAAACAAGTATGCCCTAAATGTAGTTCAGAGATAGCAGATATTACACATTATTTTTGGTCTTGTCCGAAGATTCTCCAGTTATGGATTAAAATGAAGCACTAGTTAAAGAGGAAATTGCTAGTAGAGTTTGATATACAAATGTTTCATGTTTTTTTCTTAGTAAAATATACAGAAGAACATAAAGAAAGCGAATTAATCAGTAATATAATTCTCATTACTAGGAATTTTATACTCAAAGAATGGAAAACATCCAAGGCCCCCAAGTTTGAGGCCTGTAAAAAAGCCTTACTTAAACAGTGTATCTCTGAACAATACTCCCTGTGGGATCTCTCCACTCTTCAACTAGGGAAATTCTTTCATAAATGGAAAGTCTTAATTCTCTCATTACCGGAGAATCTTCAGACACAATTGGTAGTCCTTCTCAGGAATACTGAATATGTATTAATTAATGTAATAGCAGGTCAGTTCCCCCAAAGTTGGGCTGGAATCTGAGATGGTGCCAATTATAAGCTGGACAGGGGGACTTGGCAGGTGGGGGTTTTTTTCCCTCCCGCTCCCCCCCTACCCCGGCTCTAATACTAGAAAGAATTTATGTTAATTATTTGGTATTAGATCTATGTATAACTAAATGATTTATGTAAGCTAATAAGATTTTAATAACTGTACTGTAATATAATACGTTTGTGTGAATTCATTATGCCTACAGTTCTGTAATACAGAAAGATGTATGTTAACGTGATGCTTAAGTTGATGTGATATGTATTTATCCATATGTTGTATTGGACCTTTTTTATGAATCGCTGAACAGACTGTACTTTTGCATAACATTTGTTTTGTTTTTCTTTAAAAGCGAGAATAGAATACTCCCATAGGTGGTGGCATATGATGTAGTAACAGTAATGTCTCATATAACACTGGACTGTGTACATATGCCCCCTCAACAATTCTAGTTCCTAGCTATTATAAACACCAAGGTCCATAGTGTAGATTGATAACCTAAACCATTTGACAGCTGCTGGTGCAATGCTGAATATGGAGAGCGTATTGCTCTCCGCATTCAGCGAGGTCTGTCGGACCTGATCCGCACTGTCGGATCAGGTCCGACAGACCGTTGTTAAATAGGCCCCTTAATGTTATACGTGTATGTTTTTGTTATAAGAAAAAAGAGAAACAGGTTTTTGTTTTTTATTATTTACTGCATTATATGCAGAACACATCCCCATCCTGATAAAGCTGTTTTAATTTGTATCCTACTTTTGTTTGTTTATTTTCTACTAGCAAAGTTCATATGTAAGCCAAATGTGCCTTGTCAAATTTATGTTGTTGCTGGTATACATTTATACGTACTAATATTTTATGTTTCTCAATTAAAAAAAACAAACTTGGAAAGTTGTTTAAAATTGCATACCCATCTGAATCATTAAAGTTAAATTTTTACTTTACTGTCCCTTTAAGGTAAATTATTTACTATTACTTTCCCTTTAAAGCTATAAACTTCCCAAACCAACAGACAGTTAATGCTTTGCAACATGAAATTAATATAGTGCTATACATATATGTTCACTGCAACAAAACACACAGGATTCAGAATTAAAAAACGTTTTAGTTCCTATGCCTTTTAATAGAACGTTTGTATGCAATACCATGACTTTTATAAAATAGCATATGCTCTTCAAATATTATAGCAGTATGCAGTGCAATTCACAATCATTTCTCATGTTTGCAAGCTACATGCGAAATATAAAAAGTAAGAACCAAATGTTATTACGCAAACAACTCCATAGATTAATAAGGTTCGGCAGTCACTGTTTAGTTGTGCAAAAAAGGGAATTATAGAAGTGGTATACTAACAACAAATATAATAGATCCAAGCATTAGCATGCAAAAGACAATGTATTACTTTGCCGAAAATGTCAGAAAATGAACTTAGCAAGAAAATGTCAGATCCTGAGGTATTATGTTCCACTCTCATAATTTAACACCGATTAGCTAGTGGCAAGACAAAAAAAAGTAAGGCCACAATTTTTATCAAAAATAGTTCTATGAATATAAAGATTTGAAGTCAGTATTGCACCACAATGACTTACAAACTACAGCTCAACATGGCTTTAACATGTAAAATAATTTGCTTTAGAATATTACTATGTTATAAACAGGACTGGTCTAGGACAAAAAATAGCCCTATATTCAGGGATGGAAAAAACAGCTATGGGATCAGAATGATAGCATTTATATTTTCCACTAGCAAAAAAAAACTAGCTGACACAGAATGCTGTGTAATGTTTTTTTTTTTTACCAGCATCTCTGCCATCTAAGGGGATAAAAAAATTACCAGGAACATACAGATATTATAAGGAAAGTCACCCTAGCAATAGTGATGTAATGAACTAATATTTATTTTATTTTTACCTAAGAACATTATTAGCAACAGTCAAATGTACAAATGCCCAACCCCCCTTTCACAATCACTATTCACTACAATAATGTTCACATCTCTGAATAAAAACCCCATGCCGTATTTTGTACATGGCCTATACTATTATTTTAAAAAGTAAACTAAATCTGCACTATCCTCACTCCTAAATCATCATTCGCCGGTGACACCCGGTACCTTTTCTCTGTTTGCTTCTCGGTCTCACATTTTTATCCTTTCAAGTTTTCATGTTCTAGTTCTACCCTCTATTCTTTCCCAAATCTCATATCGCCCGCTCACCAACCGCCACACAGAGGCTTTTATACAGTTTCTAGGCAACGAGTGATGCTACTTCCGGTTCCAGCTGTGTTATCCAATCAGAAACTCAGATTGTGAGCGCAAGTGTTCTTGGGAAATTAAGGTGCTCCTACTGGGAAAGTGACAGTTGGTGTAGTGATGTCCGACGTTTCTATTTGCTGGGTGACATCATTATATTACCACTAGTGATGTCGCGAATAGTTCGCCGGCGATTAGTTGCCGGAGTACATAGCATGTTCGCGTTTGCCTCGGCGGGCGAACATATGCGATGTTCGATCTGCCCCCTATTCGTCATCATTGAGTAAACTTTGACCCTGTACCTCACAGTCAGAGGACACATTACAGCCAGTCAGCAGCAGACCCTCCCTCCCAGACCCGCCCACCTCCTGGACAGCATCCATTTTAGATTCATTTGTAAGCTGCATTCTTAGTGAGAGGAGGGACAGTGTAGCTGCTGCTGATTTAATAGGGAAATCGATGGCTAGTGTATTCAGTGTCCACTACAGTCCTGAAGGACTCATCTGATCTCTGCTGTAAGGACAGCACCCCAAAAAGCCCTTTTTAGGGCTAGAACATCAGTCTGCTTTTTTTTTTCCCTGTGTAATCTAATTGCAGTTGCCTGCCTGCCAGCGTGTGTGTCAGGCTCACAGCGTATACTGTGCCCACTTGCCCAGTGCCACCACTCATATCTGGTGTAACAGTAGTGTACATTTAAAAAAAAAAAACACTTTTTGGACTGTGAAATAATAGCAGACAGCTGCCAGTACCCAAGATGGCAGCCAATAAGGCAGATGGGGAGGGTTAGAGAGCTGTTTTGGGGGGGATCAGGGAGGTTGGGGGCTAAGGGGGGAATGCTACACCACAGCATATGTAAATATGCTAAAAAAAAATACAAACCTTTTATTTTAGTACTGGCAGACTTTCTGCCAGTACTTAAGATGGTGGGGACAATTGTGGGGTGGGGGAGGGAAGGGAGCTGTTTGGGAGGGATCAGGGGGTCTGATGTGTCAGGTGGGAGGCTGATCTCTACACTAAAGCTAAAATTAACCCTGCAAGCTCCCTACAAATTACCTAATTAACCCCTTCACTGCTAGCCATAATACACGTGTGAAGCGCAGCAGCATTTAGCGGCCTTCTAATTACCAGAAAGCAACGACAAAGTCATATGTGTCTGCTATTTTTGAACAAAGGGGATCTCAGAGAAGCATTTACAACCATTTGTGCCATAATTGCACAAGCTGTTTGTAAATAATTTCAGTGAGAAACCTAAAATTGCGAAAAAATTTAATTTTTTTTTAAATTTGATCGCATTTGGTGGTGAAATGGTGGCATGAAATATACCAAAATGGGCCTAGATCAATACTTTGGGTTGTCTACTACACTACACTTAAGCTAAAATTAACTCTACAAGCTGCCTACATGCTCCCTAATTAACCCCTTCACTGCTAGGCATAAAACACGTGTGGTGCGCAGTGGCATTTAGCAGCCTTCTAATTACCAAAAAGCAACGCCAAAGCCATATAAATCTGCTGTTTCTGAACAAAGGGGATCCCAGAGAAGCATTTACAACCATGTATGCCATAATTGCATAATTTGTTTGTAAATAATTTCTGTGAGAAACCTAAAGTTTGTGAAAAAGTGAACAATTTTTTTTTATTTGATCGCATTTGGCGGTGAAATGGTGGCATGAAATATACCAAAATGGGCCTAGATCAATACTTTGGGTTGTCTACTACACTACACTTAAGCTAAAATTAACTCTACAAGCTGCCTACATGCTCCCTAATTAACCCCATTCACTGCTGGGCATAAAACACGTGTGGTGCGCAGTGTCATTTAGCAACCTTCTAATTACCAAAAAGCAACGCCAAAGCCATATAAGTCTGCTATTTCTGAACAAATGGGATCCCAGAGAAGCATTTACAACCATTTATGCCATAATTGCATCAGTTGTTTGTAAATAATTTCTGTGAGAAACCTAAAGTTTGTGAAAAAGTGAACAATTTTTTTTTATTTGATCGCATTTGGCGGTGAAATGGTGGCATGAAATATACCAAAATGGGCCTAGATCAATAATTTGGGTTGTCTACTACACTACACTTAAGCTAAAATTAACTCTACATGCTCCCTAATTAACCCCTTCACTGCTGGGCATAAAACACGTGTGGTGCGCAGTGCCATTTAGCAGCCTTCTAATTACCAAAAAGCAACGCCAAAGCCATATAAGTCTGCTATAATGGCATGTCTGGCACACAGTGTTGGGGCAAGGGTCTATCTGATCACTGATACCTGGTCTGCAAAGCATGGTCAGGGCAGGTATATCACCTACACTGCACACTTTGAAGCGGGCGTAACCCTTACACTACCTGATTGATACAACATCACACCTGATGTTTTAAAGCACGTTATTCCAAACAATTTAGGAATGTTAGGTGATTTATGCCCTTTATGGATTAAAACCAGACTCTGCATCAACTATGTAATTTTCCATGGGAGTATTGCCATGGATCCCCCTCCGGCATGCCACAGTCCAGGTGTTAGTGCCCTTGAAACAACTTTTCCATCACTATAGTGGCCAGAAAGAGTCCCTGTGGGTTTTAAAATTCGCCTGCCTATTGAAGTCTTTTGCGGAAGTTCGCGTCCGCCGTTCGTGAACCCAAATTTTTAGGTTCGCAACATCACTAATTACCACTGTGTGCACTAAACAAAACATTACAAACCCTTACGTGTTATTGCAATTGTGTAAATGTGCACATTTTGGCATGCAACTTAATATGTTAAATAATTTTAAAAGATTTATTATTGATAGCATAAATAGTGACTATCACTACTAAAATATGGGACAAACCCCGTCCCGTATTGATTCAAAACGGGACTCGCTATTTTTTTCTCAAATCTGAGACAATTCCGTATTTTAAGGGATGGGTGGCAACCCTACAGCCAATAGTGGTGGAAAGAGGGCATCGTATATCCCCGGACAGTGATACACTGGAGCTCAGAGGTCCACAACAAGTCATATTCAAGCTCCTAAACTACCAGGCTAAAATAGCCTTACTCCAAACCTCTGAAGTGAAATATCAAGCTAAAAAGTTTTTGATATTCCAAGACTTATCAGTGGAAGTGGCCCACAGGCGAAAGTAATTTGCTCCATACTGCTCGAACCGCCATGAGGCAGGAAAAAGAGTAAACTTGCTATATCCAACAAAACTTAGATTGCAGACATCAGCAGGACCTAAATACTTCAATTCTCCTAAAGAGCTACAACATTACCTCGCAAACTGAGGGATAAGCAACCGGACTGAGCAACAGACTTTCTGGAAAAAGGGTATGTAAACCCGGAAGATCCCATCCACAGTAACAGTAATGGCAGTTAGCAAGAAATTATTGTTACAAAGCTATAATTTTTCTAATCTTTGTTAATAGACTTGATGATCAAGGTTTGTTTATTGTTTTTAAGGTTGGAAGTTGTCTTTCTCCCCCAGTACAGTTAATAGCTACAGTCCTCCTGGAAACCACATCTGACGCTGTTATAAATGTTTCACACTAAGGACTTGCAGAACTGAAGTACAAATGCAGGAGGGAAGGCCAAGGGTATGTGGAAAAACATTATGTTTCTCCAATATCACCAGAAATGTTGTATGTTTTGTATTATTTAAATGACTATGAATGTAAAGTTAAGAATTTAGGAGGCATCACGTCCCCAGCAAAGAGGTCAATTATACTTTCGAGATGAAAGAATATGAAAAATGACATAGCTCTCCTACAGGAGACGCACCTCACTGAGGCAGAACACCTCAAATTAAAAAAGGGATGGGTGGGTAAGATAGCGTATACACCGGACCCTGGTAGAAAAAGGGGGGTAGCTATGTTCTACAAAAAAGATTTGCCTGTGTCTATTCAAAAGAAAGTTATTGACAAGAATGGCAGATTTATAATTTTAAAGATTTTATTGTGCAAGATTCCTTATTGTTTGTAAAATGTGTATGGAAAAAGGCATTCTGGTCTAAATTACAGACCACCTTGCTCATCATGACTGATGTTCCCATAATTGTAGGAGGGGGATTTCAATATAGCCAAATATACCCCACTAGATAGATTTCAAGACCCCACTACACATAGAAAAACTATTCGTAAAAATCTATCACCCAATACCGGTTCTAAATTAATACAGACATTGAAAAGCAACTTAAATGTAGCAGACATCTGGAGAGCCTGACATCCTGACGATAGAGAGTATACTATCGAAAACTCACAACACGCTATCTAGAATAGACTATTTTCTAACGTCACCGATGCTTTCTATACAAATAGCAGATGTGGGCATCCCTCAGGTAGTGATATCAGATCATGCACCCATATGGATCAGTTTAGAAACTCAAACTGAAAAACCAAGAACCTCAAATTGGCGATTCCCCTGTTTTTTAATGCATAATTCAGTGTTTAAGGCCTGCTTGCAGGCCAAGTGGGACAACTACGCCTCCCTAAACTCCCCAAGTAGAAATAACCCTGACCTTTACTGGCACGCATCTAAGGCAGTGATGAGAGGAGAAATCAATTATTTAACAACCAATGTCTGTAAAAATAAGAGACAGACCTCTGAGACACTAGCAGAACAGGTTCTAACCACCTACAGTAAATACCTGGTAAACCCCACCAGAGAACATAGAGAGGCCTATTATATAAAAAAGAAAGAGAGGGATGTATACCTAGCTCTGGTGGATAACGCATTTAGGGTGCATATACAAGGAAAGTACTACCGTTATGGCAACAAGACTGGCAAATTACTTTCTAGTTTGACAAAGACATACACCCCCAGATCGCATGTCTCCACGTTAAAAATAAATGGGAACAGAACAATCTAAACTAAAGACATAGCAGAAGGTTTTAGAGCATACTACCACTCACTCTATCAAAGCCATGCCCCAGATATGGCCCAGCAGAAGAAATTTTGGGAAACAGTAAACTTGCCTAAAATAACGACAGATCAAGTAAACCTACTCAATGCCCCAATTACAACAGAGGAAGTACTACTAGCCATTAAACATACGACCTCAGGAAAAGCGGCAGGACTGCCTATAGAATATTATAAACTGTTAAAAATTGCTATAGCCCCAACTCTAGCTGACTTGTTCTCCTATCTGACAACGATTGCAACCCCTGCTGACATTTTTACTGATGCAACTATATGTGTAATACCGAAACCGGGTAAAGACTCAGAACTCCCCAGCTCTTACCGACCCATCTCACTACTTAATAGTGACTATAAATTACTGACAAAGATATTAGCTGACCGACTAGCAGACATAATGGCAAGTATTATACATTAAGACCAAACAGGATTCATCAAAAACAGGTCCTCTGTAGCAAACATTAGAAAAGATTTTGACCACTTATGGTTTCTTAATCCAGGGCACTCCACATTGTTAAGGTCGGTGACAATTTTTGAAATTAAGACTCTGATATAAGACTTTGGATATGAGACTGTAGATATTCGTCTATTGGGACTCATATTGAGGTCACTGACCCGTTTTTACACTTTTATTAGAATCCATATGTGGATCGAATTAGTTGTGAAATTTGACAAAACATACATTTAATTAATTTGTGTACTAATTTGTGTACCTATTTGGACACAGTATCACCTGTATAGGGAAGCGCAACCGTTTATTTATATTTTTACTACCTCACTTATGTATGCGATGTTGTTGGATTTGCAAGCTAATGCAGTAATGACACAGATAGCAGAACAGTGGGGAAAAGATAGGGAATGCAATTTAACCAAGAAAGACATCTCAGAGAGTTTCGAAAATACAAGGAAAGACTATCAGAAACATTAAGAGAGACACAATACAAATGTAAACATAAAGGTTATATCACAGCCAAATTAGCATCAAAATGGGACTCCTCCATAGAAAATAAATGCACAAAGTGCTCACTCGGGCTAAACTTGGTAGTAGTATCTCTTAATTTTATCAATGAATATAGACACGCCCCTGTTCTGCACACGTGACTGCTACATCCACCAATTACAAAGGTAACCTTGCGTTACGCATTCAAGATAGGATGATAGTTGGTCACATGATCGGAATAGCAACCAACCAAAATAGACTAAACTCGGCAATAGAACTCTATTGCTTATAGTAAAGCACTCACCAAAAATCTAATGTTTTTAATATGTTTCTTTTTAATCATTTTAATGGGTAATTGTTTATTTTATAATTAGGGGATACAGAACTTGAATTAAGATTTGTACATTGGCTTAAAAACAATAGTTTGGCGCGAATTCTTAACAGGGGGAGGGACGATCAAGGGGGAAGTGTTTTGAAATATTGTTCGATTGGATCCTTTGTGTATAAAAAGCTTAACAAATGTATTGTTACAATATCAGCCTGATGAAACAGCGTATCCACGGAGAAATGCGTCGCTGTCTATGTGTTTGATACAATAAACACTTTATTTTTTTTCAAACATTTGTATAACCTTGGTTTGGGTATCTATGCAGTTATACTAACTAGCATTACTCAAAACTATTGGATCCATCTACATCAGCCAGCCGAGGACAAGAAGACCTCTGATCTGGTTCCTGATACGGGAGGCGAGTTAGCCAGACTACTCTTGAATATCTGGCCTGCGATTATAGCACTTGAAAGTGCTTCATAAAATGTGAGTGAAATTTCTATACACATTTAACACATCTTTTTGTCTAAGACTATGCTATGCTATGGGCGCCTTATTTTGATTTGTTTCTATAGGATTACAGAGAAGTGACTGGCCATTTCACTCCAGAAGGGCTGCCTGTCCATATTTTACTACTCCCTTGTGGTTTTATCTTCCCATACTAGACATTTTGGGGAACATAAGGGATATATGAGAATCTACCCCAAAGTGACTTTATACCAATATTTATCACACAGATATATAAGTCTGTATTGATCAGTAATTGGACATTTTATACTTGTTTTTGTATCTTTGAGATATATTATCTGGGGATATACTTATATCCATGTATCAATAAGTGTGAACCAGTATTTGGTAATATTGATTATAGTGTTTTTGCAATCTTTTGAGCACTTATAACTTTGCATAGACGCACCTATCATCTTCCCTGTTTGGAATTATTTGTTTTAGTATTGTTTATAGGCCTTTATAGGTAGCTGCCTGATAACCATGTTGTCTATAAACAAAAGACAAAATCAGAGAATGTTTTTTTTTTTTTTTTTTGCTTTTTAAGTATTTTTTATTGAGGTTATAAAACAAAACAAGTTACAGTCAAAATTCCCAAGGTAAATATGTTCATACAAGCAGTAAAGTTACATTTAGTACTGTATTGGTTTTACAAAACAGACCTCAGGTTTTCGATTATGACAGTGTTAGGATATCCCCTTAGAAGTTAATAAGGTTTGCATTAGAATGATATCCCCTAGTAACAAGCAGGGGCCACTCTTGGGCCCCTGGATGCAGTAATGACCTTTAAGGGGAATAACTGGGGTAATAGGATTGATTGGGTCACTCTTGGACCCACAGTAATATTAATAACAACAGTTAATTAGCAACAATAACTAAAACTTATAAGAGAACGCTGAGGGCTCAATTTATCAGAAACAATGTTAGCTGGATGATAGATAGTTACCAGGGTTGAGAACAATACAAGCATGAGGGTTATAACTACTTTTGGAGTAAGAGGGAACCCAGCTGGGAGAACCTAGGGTGGTCCCTGTTTTGCACTCTTGGCAGCAGCATACTCTGGTATGATGTAGTGAAAGGCATTATATGTTAATACAACAACGCATACCAAAACTGTTAGTTCAACTACTGCTATATATCATCGGTTAAGTGAAACAAAAACAAAAAACTCCCTGTATGTAAAGGATATATGAGCATAGGATAAAGTGGGTTAGTTTCATATACAGAAAAAAGGGGAGAGAAAACTTTATATAACACGCTAGTGACAAAAAGCATCAAGCAGTAGTATAGTAACATGGAAAACATATGGGGGCCCTTGACAGAGAGTCCATGTACAAATACATTGTCAAGTCCATTCAAGAGTCAAATTAGGCCAGTTCAGGGCACTCTGTATAATGTTCATTTAGATCTGTCTCAGAATGGCCAGGACTATTGAAAACCAGCAGTCCAATGCATGAAAGGAAAAATAAAAAAAACAAAAAGATACCGCTTTTGGAGAGTGACGGCTGCAAACTAAAGTGATTCATATATTCACCCCACACCAACTCTGTACCGGACTACATGTAGCAGCAGGATAAAGGAGACCGTCATTGTGGCACATTCTCCCGTTAATGACAGATTATCTGGGCTCACACTGTAGTTCCAGGCCCCGGTAGTCAGCTGTGCGGCTGTCGCAGGAAGATCTGCAGACACGTAAGGAATGGCGTGGTAGGCACTATCTTTTCCCACCAGAGCCATCTCCGGTGCTATATAAGGCCTCTCCTGCATAGTGGTCATCCTGCAATCCAGGTTCGAGATGGACAGGGTAGCCGCTGGAGCCCGCCGGCTCCTTACATCATGGGGTATGAATCTCTGTGCAGCACGTCGGTCGCTTCTGTAGGAGCCGCCATTCGATTTGGAGGTATCCGTATAGGGGGAACAAGTGGCTCTTGGGCTGGCAAATCGTCCCCTCTTAGGTTATCCCGTTTCCCGGTCTCCATTAAGGTAGGTGAGTGTCTTGTAGACCGCTCATAGCTTTGGGATTTGGACTGTCAGTCTGGGCTCAAACGAAGCGTCCCTCTCTGCCTCCTTAGGACCACAGTCTCCCCGCCGGTCTCCCCCCTGGTTAGTAGCTGAGGGTAGGTAAAGCCCTTTTTGCAGAGTTATTTCAAAGGCAGCCTGGTAACCATCCAAAAGATTGCTGAGCTCCGTTAGCATAGAAACCGTTGTGTACGTGTTGAGCTTAGATTAGGACTGTGCACTCAAGGCACAGCTCGTTATGGGGACAGGCTGAGGCTTCTGTTATAGGGGAAGGCCTCAAAGTAAAAAGTCCGGTACCGAGGGCAGTGAAGCCCAGTCACCTTCCAAAACCCTATTTCTGGAATGTAGACCTCTTCAGACGAGCCTCTCTACTGTTTTAAACAAGGTCTCGATAGAGATGTGGCTTTTAATTAGGAAACAGTGAAAGAAGCTTGAGGAGCTGAAGCTCAGTGCGACCTACAAGATGGCCGCCGCCCGGGTGTCCCCCCAGAGAATGTTTTTAACATCTAATAGTGTAATACATTTGTTTTTATATGAATTCCTCCATGTGCCACTTAAAGGGATAATAAATCCACATGTTTTCCTTTCATGATTCAGATAGAGCATGCAATTTTAAGCAACTTTCTAATTTACTCCTATTATCAATTTTTCTTCGTTCTCTTGCTATCTTTACTTGAAAAAGCAGGAATGTAAGCTTAAGAGTCGGCCCATTTTTGGTTTAGCATCTGAGTAGCGCTTCCTGATTGGTGGCTAAATGTAGCAAACCAATCAGCAACTCTACCCAGGTGCTGAACCAAAAATGGGCTGGCTCCTTACCTTACATTCCAGCATTTTAAAATAAAGATATCAAGGGAACGAAGAAAATTTGATAATACGACCAAATTAGAAAGGTGCTTAAAACTGCATGCTCTATCTAAATCATGAAATAAAACATGTGGGTTTAGTGTCCCTTTAATGTGGAATTGCCCAACGATAAACAAATTTTGGAGAATGACGGAGTACTGGATTCGCAAATTACGTAGTCCTGAGATATCCCTGACTTGGCGTTTGATAGTGACATTGATAGGAGATTAACAAAGTTGCAGACACAGCAAACTGACTAACACTATCCTATTGATGGCAAGGAAATCGATACTAACACAATGGATAATGAGTAAGCCCCCTACCATTAAAAAGTTAAAAAAAATCCCTATATCAACAATTGCGAATTTAACAGGCAGATGTTAGGGGAGATGTAGCTAAATGGGAAATGGGAGGTGCTTATACTGTCTCAACCAATACATGTACACAACATATTATAGCTCCTTTCTCATCCTCAGCATACATATTGGAGGAAATGGAGATGATGATTTTTTAAAAAGTGAATGTGTGGGTAATGTTGATATATGGACTGAAAAGGGAGAAAAATCTTTATTAAAAAAATTGGGGGAGGGGGAAGACTCTAACCTATTTAAGTTAATTTAGTTAAAGGGACAGTCTACACCAGAATTTGTATTGTTTTAAAAGATTTATAATCCCTTTATTACCGATTCCCTAGTTTTGCATAACCAACACATTTATATTAATATACTTTACCTCAGTGATTACCTTGTATCCAAGCCTCTGCAAACTGCCCCTTATTTCAGTTCTTTTGACAGACATGCATTTTTGCAAATCAGTGCTGGTTCCTAGGAACTCCACGTGCGTTAGCACAGTGTTATCTATATGACACACATGAACTAATGCCCTCTAGTGGTGCAAAACTGTCAAAATGCCCTGAGATTAGAGACGGCCTTCAAGGGCTTAGAAATTAGCATATGAACCTCCTAGATTTAGCTTTCAACTAAGAATACTAAGAGAACAAAGCAAAATTGGTGATAAAAGTAAATTGGAAGATGGTTTAAAATTGTTTAAAATGACATGCCCTATCTGAATCATGAAAGTTTATTTTGAACTAGACTGTCCATTTAAGTTTATTGTTAAGTTATTTTGTTTTGTTTAGTTTTGTTAAAGAAAAAATGCGAGGCCGATGATGTGGACATAATGTTCTGAAGGATAACGCAGTATTGTAACTGTTGAACATGAAAATGTTAATGTCACTGGTCTTGCTGAAAAATAAAGTATTTTTTTTTAAAAAAAATGTATTCTCTATCTAAATCAAGAAAAATGTTGGGTTTCATGTCCCTTTAACTCCCTATATATTTCTTTCTTATGCTTAATTATTAATCACTAAATTAACAAATTACTTTTTTTTTTACAGTACTGTCACTTTAAACAGTGTAAAATAATGATTGCCCCAATTGTATACAATGTATCTCTATAAACAAATGCTTTGTTGCTTTGTGGGATTAGGAAGATTTATACCTTTAGTACTTGGGGGTGGGGAAAGGGATTATTTCAGTAAACGTCTCATTAGGTGATATCCTGCAGTTACTGTTGTATTTTCTTATCTTTTAGTCTCGCCTCTAGGTTACTGCACGCTGTCTCCCTCCCCCACTCGCTCTCATATCTGTGCTGTCTGCTTTCCCTTGTTTTACAGGTGCAGATAAGAAAATATCTACTTCTATAGCAGCTTATGAGCTGATAAAAAATACACACCCCCCTGCTTTCTTAGTTAACCCAATAAGTGCTGAGCTATTTCACACCCCCTGTGGCTATTTCTGGTCTTTTGAAGTCATTGCATTTTATTTTCTGAGGTACCCACAAAAATCCTACCTTTTAGAAAATAACTTTTAGTGTCTAGAAATACACAAATACAGGAAATCCCACTATACATAATGTAAAATAGTCACATTTTTATGTCTATTTCAACAGTATTTCAAAATAAACTTTATATTTTTATGATCAATTTACTTTCCCCAAACATCAAAATTTAGTATTGTATATGGAAAAAAAACTCCTGAATATTACTACATGAAATATATATATATTTTTTTAGAGCAACTAGAGCTGCTGATTGGATTAGTGGCAGTTTCTGCTCGTGACCAGCAATTACGGTTGCCACCTCGGCCATATTTTCCTGGACACTTATGAGTTACACATGCTGCAGGGTATGCAGAGGGGAACATGAATTGCACTCCTGCACAGCACATGAATAGTAATTCTTGACAGCACTATTCATGTACTTCCCTGCACACCCTGCAGCATGTGTAACTCATAAGTGTCCAGGAAACCATGGCTGAGGTGGCAACCCTACCAGCAATGCCCTCGTGGTCTAGAGCGGAACTTTAGAGGGCCATAAAACACTAAATAAATGCTAGATAGAATGATGCATTCAAAGAAAAGATTAGTCTGAGAATAACATGTAGATGTATTTTTTAAAGTTTCATTAGTTGTTTAAATATTGATAAAATAAGTGTAAAGTTTTAGTGTCTATAAAACAATGGGAGCTGCCATGTTGTAACTTAGGTTACCTGTACTGTGGCCAATTAGAGACAGTTATAAATAGGGCACTAGAGTGTGCAGCCAATGGCTGTGAGGAATAGAACAGTGTTCTACACTTCCATTTCTAACAGGAACTGAAAAGCTCACAATTTCAGAATGGAACTACAAAAAAGGGGGAAAATAAATAATGAAAGTATTTTGCAGAGTTTATATATATATATATATATACAATTTATCGTTTTATGTTACCATCTCAAAGTGTTTAATGTCCCTTTAACTTAGTGATTAATTACCACATCGCATTACAACTTAACTAATGTTAAAATGACACACTCTAACAGATTAGAGCATACAATGTAAACACTATAATAGTCCATTAAAGTGCCATAAAACAGGTTGAGATCTGTCCATACCCTAAAGGGGCTAATTAATTAAAAATAGTTTGCATAAAAAAATTGTTTAAAAATTGCTGGCAAGTATTTTAAAATAATTTTTAAAAATAAGCAGAAATACCTAAATAGCCATGCTGTCTGGAGTGGCCTGCTCCACCCCCTTATCAGTGTTTAGACACAGGCATTGTATTTCAACTGAGTTCACAGCTTCTAGGCAGCTCCAGCAGATAATCCCTATTCACTTTTGCATTCTACCAAAAGAACAATAAACATAGATACAGCCATAAAGGGAAATGGGTGAGGGGAGTTAGAGCTGTACAATTCAGAAACTAAAAAGAAAGGGTTAATAATGCCAATTTTTTTACTAAAAAAGAAAGGGTTAATGGTGAGGCACTGCAGTATAAATTTGCAGGTAAAGTATTTAAAGTACATATTATTATATTTTTGTCTCTATCCCAACTTGTTTTATGTCCCTTTAAGTGTAGTAAAACAGCTTTGCATTCATATTTTATTATTTATTTTGCCCCATTTTCAAGTAATTTAAAGGATCATTAAGTCTGAGTTTTCTTATTCTGACAACTGGGAGAGCACCTGACAGACTTCCCAAACCTAAGGCCTAGATTTAGAGTTTGGCGGTAGCCGTGAAAACCAGCGTTAGAGGCTCCTAACGCTGGTTTTAGGCTACCGCCGGTATTTGGAGTCACTCAAAATAGGGTCTAACGCTCACTTTTCAGCCGTGACTTTTCCATACCGCAGATCCCCTTACGTCAATTGCGTATCCTATCTTTTCAATGGGATCTTCCTAACTCCGGTATTTAGAGTCGTTTCTGAAGTGAGCGTTAGAACTCTAACGACAAAACTCCAGCCGCAGAAAAAAAGCAGGAGTTAAGAGCTTTCTGGGCTAACGCCGGTTCATAAAGCTCTTAACTACTGTACTCTAAAGTACACTAACACCCATAAACTACCTATGTACCCCTAAACCGAGGTCCCCCCACATCGCCGCTACTCGATTACATTTTTTTAACCCCTAATCTGCCGACCGCCACCTACGTTATACTTATGTACCCCTAATCTGCTGCCCCTAACACCGCCGACCCCTGTATTATATTTATTAACCCCTAACCTGCCCCCCTCAACGTCGTCGCCAGCTACTTACAATAATTAACCCCTAATCTGCCGACCGCAAAGCGCCGCCACCTACGTTATACTTATGTACCCCTAATCTGCTGCCCTTAACACCGCCGACCCCTATATTATATTTATTAACCCCTAATCTGCCCCCCTCAACGTCGCCGACACCTGCCTACACTTATTAACCCCTAATCTGCCGAGCGGACCTGAGCGCTACTATAATAAAGTTATTAACCCCTAATCCGCCTCACTAACCCTATCATAAATAGTATTAACCCCTAATCTGCCCTCCCTAACATCGCCGACACCTAACTTCAATTATTAACCCCTAATGTGACGACCGGAGCTCACCGCTACTATAATAAATGGATTAACCCCTAAAGCTAAGTCTAACCCTAACACTAACACCCCCCTAACTTAAATATAATTTACATCTAACGAAATTAATTAACTCTTATTAAATAAATTATTCCTATTTAAAGATAAATACTTACCTGTAAAATAAATCCTAATATAGCTACAATATAAATTATAATTATATTGTAGCTATTTTAGGATTAATATTTATTTTACAGGTAACTTTGTAATTATTTTAACCAGGTACAATAGCTATTAAATAGTTAAGAACTATTTAATAGTTACCTAGTTAAAATAATAACAAAATTACCTGTAAAATAAATCCTAACCTAAGTTATAATTAAACCTAACACTACCCTATCAATAAATTAATTAAATAAAATACCTACAATTACCTACAATAAACCCTAACACTACACTATCAATAAATAAATTAAATACAATTCCTACAAATAACTACAATTACATAAACTAACTAAAGTACAAAAAATAAAAAAGAACTAAGTTACAAAAAATAAAAAAATATTTACAAACATAAGAAAAATATTACAACAATTTTAAACTAATTACACCTACTCTAAGCCCCCTAATAAAATAACAAAGACCCCCAAAATAAAAAAATGCCCTACCCTATTCTAAATTAATAGAGTTAAAAGCTCTTTTACCTTACCAGCCCTGAACAGGGCCCTTTGCGGGGCATGCCCCAAGAAAATCAGCTCTTTTGCCTGTAAAAAAAAACATACAATACCCCCCCCAACATTACAACCCACCACCCACATACCCCTAATCTAACCCAAACCCCCCTTAAATAAACCTAACACTAAGCCCCTGAAGATCTTCCTACCTTGTCTTCACCTCAACAGGTATCACCAATCCGTCCTGGCATCCGGTGCTGAAGAGGTCCAGAAGAGGCTCCAAAGTCTTCCTCCTATCCGGCAAGAAGAGGACATCCGGACCGGCAAACATCTTCATCCAAGCGGCATCTTCGATCTTCTTCCATCCGGTGCGGAGCGGGTCCATGTTGAAGCAGCCGACGCGGATCCATCCTCTTCTTTCTGCGTCTCCCGACGAATGACGGTTCCTTTAAGGGACGTCATCCAAGATGGCGTCCCTCGAATTCCGATTGGCTGATAGGATTCTATCAGCCAATCGGAATTAAGGTAGGAATATTCTGATTGGCTGATGGAATCAGCCAATCAGAATCAAGTTCAATCCGATTGGCTGATCCAATCAGCCAATCAGATTGAGCTCGCATTCTATTGGCTGATCGGAACAGTATTTATCTTTAAATAGGAATAATTTATTTAATAAGAGTTAATTAATTTCGTTAGATGTAAATTATATTTAAGTTAGGGGGGTGTTAGTGTTAGGGTTAGACTTAGCTTTAGGGGTTAATCCATTTATTATAGTAGCGGTGAGCTCCGGTCGTCAGATTAGGGGTTAATAATTGAAGTTAGGTGTCGGCGATGTTAGGGAGGGCAGATTAGGGGTTAATACTATTTATGATAGGGTTAGTGAGGCGGATTAGGGGTTAATAACTTTATTATAGTAGCGCTCAGGTCCGCTCGGCAGATTAGGGGTTAATAAGTGTAGGCAGGTGTCGGCGACGTTGAGGGGGGCAGATTAGGGGTTAATAAATATAATATAGGGGTCGGCGGTGTTAGGGGCAGCAGATTAGGGGTACATAAGGATAACGTAGGTGGCGGCGCTTTGCGGTCGGCAGATTAGGGGTTAATTATTGTAAGTAGCTGGCGGCGACGTTGTGGGGGGCAGGTTAGGGGTTAATAAATATAATATAGGGGTCGGCGGTGTTAGGGGCAGCAGATTAGGGGTACATAAGGATAATGTAAGTTGCGGCGGTTTACGGAGCGGAAGATTAGGGGTTAATAATATAATGCAGGGGTCAGCGATAGCGGGGGCGGCAGATTAGGGGTTAAGAAGTGTAAGGTTAGGGGTGTTTAGACTTGGGGTACATGTTAGAGTGTTAGGTGCAGACGTAGGAAGTGTTTCCCCATAGGAAACAATGGGGCTGCGTTAGGAGCTGGACGCTGCTTTTTTGCAGGTGTTAGTTTTTTTTTCAGCTCAAACAGCCCCATTGTTTTCTATGGGGGAATCGTGCACGAGCACGTTTTTGAGGCTGGCCGCGTCCGTAAGCACCGCTGGTATCGAGAGTTGCATTTGCGGTAAAAATGCTCTACGCTCCTTTTTTGGAGCCTAACGCAGCATTTTTTTGGACTCTCGATACCAGAGTTAATTTTATGGTGCGGCCAGAAAAAAGCCTGCGTAGCGTTAACAACCCATCTACCGCCAAACTCCAAATCTAGGCCTAAGTTTGCCCCTGTCTGTCCCTAACTGGCTTCAGCAGAGATTATCACATAGGTGAACTGTAAACAATGGTGATTTTACTGACCTAATGACAGTGGGTTAGCTGTGTCTAATTCTAGATTTGCTCCACCAAAAAAGGGAAATAGTGGAGTGGGACTAGTGTGGCAGTTGAAAATAATTGCAGCAAGCAAGGTGCTGTTGCATTTAAAAAAATAAAATAATCAAGCTCAGCCATTGTTAAAGGGACATGAAATCCAATTTTTTTTCATGATTTGGATAGAGCAAGCAATTTTACACAGCTTTCCAATTTATTTATTTTATCGAATTTGCTTTGTTCTCTTGGTATCTTTTGTTGAAAAGCATACATACGTAGGCTCAGGAGCTCGGAGCTCGATTCTGATTGGTGTCTGCGCATATATGCCTCTAGTGTTTGGCTTACCAATGTGCTCAGCTAGCTCCCAGTAGTGCATTGCTGCTCCTTCAAGAAAGGATACCAAAGTAAAAAAGCAAAATTTATATTAGAAGTATATCGGAAAATTGATTGCATATGTGTGCTCTATCTGAATTATGAAATAAAAATGTGGGTCTCATGCCCCTTTAAAGGGACAGTCTACACCTTAGTCATCTTAAAGTCTTACCTTAGATTCAGCTGCAAATAGCCTCCTGCACCTTTTCTATATATTTCAGCAGTAACAGTAAAAAAGCTATTTTAAAATGAAAATGGTTTCTGGCCATTGTGAAATGGCTGCCAAGCTCCACCCACTGATGACATCACAATCTAGGCTGCATTAACGTCTTCACTAGTTACAAAAGACTTACTAATTGTATTCAACAGAATGTCAATGTTATTCAGCAGAGAGCATAGATGCAGCCCAGATCATGATGTCATAAGTGGGCGGAACTTGGGAGCCATTTCAAAGCTGTGCTGTGCACGCCGCAAGAGTGTTCGGGTTTCGCCTGAACTAAAGCTGGCAACTCAACCTGGGATCCTTTGGTCCCACCTGGTCCAATCATAGAACGAGCCCTGTTTGCATATCCGCAATGTTTTATTAGCTTAGAGAAATAAAGATCTCTTAAAACAATAATCTACCTCAAAAATGCACAAACTGAGGTTAATGTTTAATTCACAACAAAACAAATTCACATCCCTAATATGCAGCGGCAGCTCCAGAACTTTTAGCCACACAGTCAAAAACAGGGGGCTTTGTGATGGAGTTTATGCACTTGTTAGCAACGGTTGTGGCTAAAACACCTGAACTCAATAATTAGTAGGGGTCTTATAGTCTACCTCCCAACATTTGAATCTACAGAGTCTATAAGGTAATAATGTTAGAATGCATTGTGTTGCAGTTGTTAGCAGTTAAAGTCAATTAATTAAAAAAATATGTAGCAGGGTTTGCCTTGATAGGAGGTAAGGAAGGAGGGGAGGAAGGAGAAGAGGGAGGGAGGGAAAAAGTACAGAAGGGAGAGAGGAGGGAAGGAAGAAGGAAGGGAGGAGGTGAGGAAGGAAGGAGGGAAGGAAGGAGGGGAGAAAGGAAGGAAGGAGGGAAGGAAGGAGGGGAGAAAGGAAGGAAGGAAGGGAGGGAAGGAAGGAGGGGAGAAAGGAAGGAGGGAAGAAGGGAGGGAAGGAAGGAGGGAAGGGAGGAGGTGAGGAGGGAAGGAGGGGAGAAAGGAAGGAAGGGAGGAAGGAGGGAGGGAAGGAGGGGAGAAAGGAAGGAAGGGAGGAAGGAAGGGAGGGAGGAAGGGAAGAAGGAGAGAGGGAGGGAAGGAGGGAGGGAGGAGGTGAGGAAGGAAAGAGGGAAGGAAAGAGGGAGGGAAGGAAGGAGGGAAGGAAGGAAGGGAGGGAGAAAGGGAAGGAAGGAAGGAAGGAAGGAAGGAGGGGAGAAAGGAAGGAAGGGAGGAAGGAGGGAGGGAAGGAAGGAGGGGAGAAAGGAAGGAAGGGAGGGAGGAGGGAGGGAAGGAAGGAGGGAAGGGAGGAGGTGAGGAAAGAAGGAGGGGAGGAATGAGGGAGGGAGGGAAGGAAGGAGGGGAGGAAGGAAGGAGCGGAGAAAGGAAGGACGGGAGGAATGAGGGAGGGAAGGAGGGAAGGAAGGAGGGGAGAAAGGAAGGAGGGAGGGAAGAAAGGGGGGGGAAAGGAAGGATGGATGGAAGGGAAGAGGGATGGGAGGGAGGAGGGAAGGAAGGAGGGGAGGTGGGAGGGAAGGAAAGAGGTGAGGCGGGAAGGAGGGGTGGAGGGAAGGAAGGAAGGAGAGAATGAGGGAAGGAAGGAAGGAAGGAAGGAAGGAGGGAAGGAAGGAAGGAGGGAAGGAAGGAAGAAAGGAAGGAAGGAGAGAATGAGGGAAGGAAGGAAGGAGGGAATGAAGAAATGAGGGAAGAAAGGAGGGAGGGAAGAAAGGAAGGAAAAAAGGAAAGAAGGAGGGGAGGAGGAAGAAAGGAAGGGAGGAGGGAAGAAAGGGGGAGAGAGTGAATAGTTAAGGAAGGGAAAGGAAGATGGAAAGTCTAATCTGAGAGAGAATGAATATTAGAGTGAGAGAGATATATTTGGGAGAGACAGCAGGGAATGAAAGAGGGATGGATAGATAGCTACATATAACATAATTTATGCTTACCTGATAAATTTATTTCTCTTGTGGGATATTCTCATTCCCAACAGGAAGTTGCAAGAGGACACCCACAGCAGAGCTGTCTATATAGCTCCTCCCCTAACTGCCATATCCAGTCATTCGACCGAAAACAAACAGAGAAAGGAGAAACCATAGGGTGCACTGGTGACTGTAGTTTAAAATTAAAAAATACCTGCCTTAAAATGACAGGGCGGGCCATGGACTGGATACACCACAAGAGAAATAAATTTATCAGGTAAGCATAAATTATGTTTTCTCTTGTAAGGTGTATCCAGTCCACGGATCATCCATTACTTATGGGATACCAATACCAAAGCTAAAGTACACGGATGAAGGGAGGGACAAGGCAGGTACTTAAACGGAAGGTACCACTGCCTGTAAAACCTTTCTCCCAAAAATAGCCTCCGAAGAAGCAAAAGTATCAAATTTGTAGAATTTTGAAAAAGTATGAAGCGAAGACCAAGTCGCCGCCTTGCAAATCTGTTCAACAGAAGCCTCATTTTTAAAGGCCCATGTGGAAGCCACAGCTCTAGTAGAATGAGCTGTAATCCTTTCTGGAGGCTGCTGGCCAGCAGTCTCATAGGCTAAGCGGATTATGCTTTTTAGCCAAAAAGAAAGAGTGGTTGCCGAAGCCTTTTGACCTCTCCTCTGTCCAGAGTAGACAACAAACAAAGCAGATGTTTGACGAAAATCTTTAGTAGCTTGTAAGTAAAACTTTAAAGCACGAACCACGTCCAGATTGTGTAATAGACGTTCCTTCTTTGAAGAAGGATTAGGACACAAAGACGGAACAACAATCTCTTGAATGATATTCTTATTAGATACCACCTTAGGTAAAAACCCAGGTTTGGTACGCAGAACTACCTTATCTGCATGGAAGATCAGATAAGGAGAATCACATTGTAAGGCAGATAACTCGGAAAACTCTACGAGCCGAGGAAATAGCTACCAAAAAAAGAACTTTCCAAGATAAAAGTTTGATATCTATGGAATGAAGAGGTTCAAACGGAACCCCCTGAAGAACTTTAAGAACCAAATTTAAACTCCATGGTGGAGCAACAGGTTTAAACACAGGCTTCTAACTAAAGCCTGACAAAATGCCTGAACGTCTGGGACATCCGCTAGACGCTTGTGCAAAAGAATAGATAGCACAGAAATCTGTCCCTTTAAGGAACTAGCTGACAATCCTTTCTCCAATCCTTCTTGGAGAAAAGATAATATCCTTGGAATCCTGACCTTACTCCATAAGTAGCCCTTGGATTCACACCAATAAAGATATTTACGCCATATCTTATGATAGATTTTCCTGGTGACAGGCTTTCGTGCCTGAATTAAGGTATCAATGACTGACTCGGAGAAACCACACTTTGATAAAATCAAGCGTTCAATCTCCAGGCAGTCAGCCTCAGAGAAATTAGATTTGGATGGTTGAAAGGACCTTGAAGTAGAAGGTCCTGTCTCAGCGGCAGAGTCCATGGTGGAAAGGATGACATGTCCACCAGATCTGCATACCAAGTCCTGCGTGGCCACGCAGGCGCTATCAAGATCACCGATGCTCTCTCCTGCTTGATTTTGGCAATCAGACGAGGGAGCAGAGGAAACGGTGGAAACACATAGGCCAGGTTGAAGGACCAAGGCGCTGCTAGAGCATCTATCAGCGTTGCCTTGGGGTCCCTGGACCTGGATCCGTAACAAGGAAGCTTTGCGTTCTGGCGAGACGCCATGAGATCCAGTTCTGGTTTGCCCCAACGATGAACCAATTGTGCAAACACCTCCGGATGGAGTTCCCATTCCCCCGGATGAAAAGTCTGTCGACTTAGAAAATCCGCCTCCCAGTTCTCTACACCTGGGATATGGATAGCTGATAGGTGGCAAGAGTGAATCTCTGCCCAGCGAATTATCTTTGAGACTTCCAACATCGCTAGGGAACTCCTTGTTCCCCCTTGATGGTTGATGTAAGCCACAGTCGTGATGTTGTCCGACTGAAATCTGATGAACCTTATTGTCGCTAAATGAGGCCAAGCCTGAAGAGCATTGAATATCGCTCTTAGTTCGAGAATGTTTATTGGAAGGAGTGACTCCTCCTGAGTCCACGATCCCTGAGCCTTCAGGGAGTTCCAAACTGCACCCCAACTTAGAAGGCTGGCATCTGTCGTTACAATTGTCCAATCTGGCCTGCAAAAGGTCATACCTTTGGACAGATGGACTCGAGATAGCCACCAGAGAAGAGAATCCCTGGTCTCTTGATCCAGATTTAGTAGAGGGGACAAATCTGTGTAATCCCCATTCCACTGACTGAGCATGCAGAGTTGCAGCGGTCTGAGATGCAGGTGTGCAAACGTCACTATGTCCATTGCCGCTACCATTAAGCCGATTACTTCCATGCACTGAGCCACCGAAGGGCGAGGAATGGAATAAATAACACGGCAGGAATTTAGAAGTTTTGATAACCTGGACTCCGTCAGGTAAATTTTCATTTCTACAGAATCTATCAGAGTCCCTAGGAAGGAAACTCTTGTAAGGGGGATAGAGATCTCTTTTCCTCGTTCACCTTCCACCCATGCGACCTCAGAAATGCCAACACTATGTCCGTATGAGACTTGGCAATTTGGAAGTTTGACGCCTGAATCAGGATGTCGTCTAAATAAGGGGCCACTGCTATGCCCCGCGGCCTTAGGACCGCCAGAAGCGACCCCAGAACCTTCGTAAAAATTATTGGGGCTGTAGCTAGCCCAAAGGGAAGGGCTACAAACTGGTAATGCCTGTCTAGGAAGGCAAACCTGAGAAACCGATGATGATCTTTGTGTATCGGAATGTGAAGATAAGCATCCTTTAAATCCACTGTAGTCATGTATTGACCCTCCTGGATCATAGTTAGGATGGTACGAATAGGAATTTGTTTAAGATCTTTAGATCCAAAATTGGTCTGAAGGTTCCCTCTTTTTTGGGAACTACAAACAGATTTGAGTAAAATCCCTGTCCCTGTTCCTCCTTTGGAACTGGATGGATCACTCCCATAACTAGGAGGTCTTGTACACAGTGTAAGAATGCCTTTCTCTTTATCTGGTTTGCAGATAATTGTGAAAGGTGAAATCTCCCTTTTGGGGGGGGAAGCCTTGAAGTTCAGAAGATATCCCTGGGATATAATTTCCAACGTCCAGGGATCCTGAACATCTCTTGCCCACGCCTGGGCGAAGAGCGAAAGTCTGCCCCCTACTAGATCCCTTATTGGATAGGGGGCCGTTCCTTCATGCTGTCTTAGAGGCAGCAGCAGGCTTTTTGGCCTGCTTACCCTTGTTCCAGGTCTGGTTAGGTCTCCAGACCGTCTTGGACTGAGCAAAAGTTCCCTCTTGTTTTGCATTAGAGGAAGTTGATGCCGCACTTGCCTTGAAGTTTCGAAAGGCACGAAAATTAGACTGTTTGGCCCTTGATTTGGACCTATCCTGAGTGATATCAGCAATAATCTCCTTCAAACCAGGCCCAAATAGGGTCTGCCCCTTGAAGGGAATGTTAAGCAGCTTAGACTTTGAAGTAACGTCAGCTGACCATGATTTAAGCCATAGCGCTCTGCGCACCTGGATAGCAAAACCAGAATTCTTAGCCGTTAGTTTAGTCAAATGAACAATGGCATCAGAAACAAAAGAATTGGCTAGCTTAAGTGCTCTAAGCTTGTCAAGTATGTCATCCAATGGAGTCGCTACCTGTAGAGCCTCTTCCAGAGACTCAAACCAGAACGCCGCAGCAGCAGTGACAGGAGCAATGCATGCAAGAGGCTGTAGGATAAAACCTTGTTGAATAAACATTTTCTTAAGGTAACTCTCTAACTTTTTATCCATTGGATCTAAGAAAGCACAACTGTCCTCGACAGGGATAGTAGTACGCTTTGCTAGAGTAGAAACTGCTCCCTCCACCTTAGGAACTGTCTGCCATAAGTCCCGTGTGGTGGCGTCTATTGGAAACATTTTTCTAAAAATAGGAGGGGGAGAGAACAGCACACCTGGTCTATCCCATTCCTTAGTAATAATTTCTGTAAACCTTTTAGGTATTGGAAAAACATCAGTACACACCAACACTGCATAGTATTTATCCAGTCTACACAATTTCTCTGGCACTGCAATTGTATCACAGTCATTCAGAGCAGCTAAAACCTCCCTGAGTAACACGCGGAGGTGTTCAAGCTTAAATTTAAATGTAGAAATATCAGAATCAGGTTGCATCATCTTCCCTGAGTCAGAAATATCACCCACAGAAAGAAGCTCTCCTTCTTCAGCTTCTGCATATTGTGAGGCATTATCAGACATAGCTCTTAAAGCGTCAGTATGCTCTGTATTTCGTCTAACTCCAGAGCTATCTCGCTTTCCTCTAAATTCAGGTAGTCTGGCTAATACCGCTGACAGTGTATTATCCATGACTTCCGCCATGTCTTGTAAAGTAAACGCTATGGGCGCCCTAGATGTACTTGGTGTCATTTGAGCGTGAGTCCCTTGAGCGGGAGTCAAAGGATCTGACACGTGGGGAGAGTTAGTCGGCATAACTTCCCCCTCGTCAGATTTCTCTGGTGATAAATTTTTTAAAGACAGAATATTTTCTTTATTGCTTAAAGTGAAATCAGTACATTTGGTACACATTCTAAGAGGGGGCTCCACGATGGCTTTTAAACATAATGAACAAGGAGTTTCCTCTATGTCAGACATGTTTATACAGACTAGCAATGAGACTAGCAAGCTTGGAAAACACTTTAAATGAAGTTAACAAGCAAATATAATAAACGGTACTGTGCCTTTAAGAGAAACAAATTTTGTCAGAATTTGAAAAACAGTGAAAAAAGGCAGTAAATCAAACAAAATTTTTACAGTGTGTATAATAGGCTAACAGAGCATTGCACCCACTTGCAAATGGATGATTAACCCCTTAGTTAAAAAACCGGATCAAAAAAGCAATCTAGACGTTTTTTAACAGTCACACCAAACTGCCACAGCCTTGCTGTGGGCCTACCTTCCCAACAAAACGATTTTGGAAAGCCCAAGAGCCCTTTAGAGATGTCTTATAGCATTCAGAAGACCCTTGGAGGAAGCTGGATGTCTCAGTCTGTAAAAGTTACTGCGCAAAAAAGCACTAAATTAGGCCCCTCCCACTCATTGTAACACAGTGGAAAGCCTCAGGAAACTGTTTCTAGGCAAATTTAAGCCAGCCATGTGGAAAAAACTAGGCCCCAATAAAGTTTTATCACCAAAGTATATATAAAAACGTTTAAACATGCCAGCAAACGTTTTATATTGTAAATATAAAAGAGTATTACCTCAGAAAGTAAGCATAATACCAGTCGCTATTAAATCACTGTATTCAGGCTTACCTTACATAAATTTGGCATCAGCAGCATTTTCTAGCATTCACATCTTCTAGAAAAACTTAACTGCACATACCTCATAGCAGGATAACCTGCACGCCATTCCCCCGCTGAAGTTATCTCTCTCTTCAGTCATGTGTGAGAACAGCAATGGATCTTAGTTACAACCTGCTAAGATCATAGAAATCACAGGCAGATTCTTCTATTTTTCTGCCTGGAACAAAATAGTACAACTCCGGTACCAATTAAAAATAATAAACTTTTGATTGAAGTAAAATAACAGCTACATTTCACCACTTCTCTCTTACTACCTCCATGTTTGTTGAGAGTTGCAAGAGAATGACTGGATATGGCAGTTAGGGGAGGAGCTATATAGACAGCTCTGCTGTGGGTGTTCTCTTGCAACTTCCTGTTGGGAATGAGAATATCCCACAAGTAATGGATGATCTGTGGACTGGATACACCTTACAAGAGAAAAATATAATTATGACTTTTCTGTTCCATTAGCAATTGTTTTGTATACAAAATATTTCTCTCATATACATACAGTATATACAAAAAAACGTTTTTTGTATTGTTATAGAATAAAATATCTGGCAAGTGTAGACATTTTTAAAACAGATTAATATCTCGTTTGCTACAATTATATTAAATAGCCTAACTCCACCCACCATTTGCCTCGTTTGAAAGAGCCAATCCAGGCTTGAGTCTGCAGCTTACAAGGTTAATCCATGTCATATTGTTAGTGTAAAGTGTTTTGCAGTTCTTATCTGTTAAAGACAAGTAGGGAAATATATGTAGCAGGGTTAGCCTTGATAAGTCTGCAGTGTGATTGTTCTGCTCTGAGAAAGGGAAAATCCACAATTTTCAGAGATACAAAAAAGAGGGCAAAGTTATTTTACTACTCATTACTAATTACTAAATAACAATTTCAAAGTGTTCACTGCCCCGTTAAAGGGACATAAAAGTCAAAATTAATTTTTATGATTCAGATATAACATGCAGTTTTATCCCTTTACCTCAATCCAACATGGATCTACATCATGCGGTGCAAAGCCCAGCGTACCGCATATCACAGATCTACGTCAGACATCTTGGAAGTCTCGGATGTCAAGTGATAACAAGCCTACACTACAGAAAATAAGTTTTAAAGGAAGAGGGAATGATGGATCCCTATGCTACAGAAAAATAGGAAATTAGAGGGGGTCCCTATAATACGAAGACGGGGTGAGAGGGGATCCCTACAGTACAGAAAAAAATATTAATAAATAAATCAAATTAAATTAAAAAATACTACAATCTGGGTGCCTTCTGACAGCTGCCAGTACTTAAGATGGCTCCTACTAGTGGGAGGGCGGAGGGTTAGAGAGCTCTTTGGGAGGGATCCCTACAGTGCAGAAAAAAAGCCCTTAACTACATAATGGCAGACTGTTTGCCAGCACCTAAGATGGTGGTGAGGAGTGTGGGTTGGGGGGCAGAGAGGTGTCAGGTGGGAGGGTAATCCCTACACTACAATGCTATTACACCTACCAGCTAACTAATCAACCCCTTCACTGCTGGGGATTTCAGACGTGTGGTGCTCAGCTGCAATAAACGGCCTTATAATTACCAAAAATCAATGGCAAAGTAATGCATGTCTGCTATTTCTGAAAAAAAAAAAAAGGATCACAGAGAAGCTTTTACAACCATTTGTGTTATGACTGTACAAGCAGTATGTAAACCATTTCAGTGAGAAACCTAGTTTGTAAAAAAGTTAATTTTTTTTATGTGATCGAATTTGGTAGCCTAGATCAATACCTTGTGTTGTCTACTAAAAAAATATATTGTTTTGATAGGTAAATAAAAAGAACAATGCTCTATTTCTGTTTAAATGGAGTGATGCCCAAAATACTGGAGAATTTTTAGCATTTTTGCTAAGTTCTTCTCTTCTCTTTCTAATTTACTTCTGTTATCTATTGTGCTTTGTTTCCTTTATTGATAGTATACCTAGATAGGCTCAAAAAATCACTATGGAGAGCTCACTGCCGATTGATGGCTGCACATATACGCCTCTTGACCTTGGCTCACCTTGCGTGTTCAGCTAGCTTCAGGTAACGCATTGCTTCTCCTTCAACAAAGGATACAGTGAGAATCAAACACATTTGATAATAGAAGTAAATTGTAACGTTGTTTAAAATGATATGATCTATATGACTCACAAAAAAATAAATACATTTGGGTTTCATCATGTCCCTTTAAATGACAATGATAGTGAGGGATACAATCATAGAATAAAATAGAGTGCTAACTAGCTGTAAGAAATGAGCACACAAAATTCAGAAATAATTAAAAATTCCCTTTAATCCCCATGATAAATAAAAGTAATCTGTACACATACTATAAAGAGCTGTCAGTGAGCTTGTTCTCATGACTCAGCTCTTCATTCCAACAGCCTCTTGATGACAAAACAATCATCATAAAATTATATTAATAACAACAGATTCCCAGGTCTGCATTCTATAAATACATTTTTTATGAGGTCACAACGCTTTTATATAAGTGTCAACAAGAGTTTTAATAGGTCATTTGAGCATGAAATCACTAAAATAATATTTAAAAAATTCAGACAACATTTTTAACATTTTTTTGGTTTTAAGTTTCAACCACAATTTAAAAAGTGCCCTTTCATTTTTATTGTTATTTCTGATATATTTATTGATATAGTAAAATCATACTTTGCTTTAAAAAGGGCTATGAAAAAGTTCACATTCATTATTAAAAAATTGTTGACTGCAGTCATACGTTCTAAATGGATATCCAATGTTTTCTGAGTATTTATTTTTTGCAAGTAAATTTTAAATGATATTCAAATATTGACATTTAAATGTTGATTCTCAAAAGGGCACGAGTTTCAAAAACTCTATGTATGAGTAGATTATAATTATATTATAAGATTATAAATCAATCAGAATTTTGGTTTGAGAGCTGTTTATCGTACTATGCAGAGTTCTATATATCATAATAAAATGCTCAAAAAAATGATAATAAAATATAAATGTTATATATATAAATGTCTCTCTATGCAAGCGTTTGTTTTTTCAATATCAGACTTCTATTCAATATTAGTTAACCAAAAGTCAACATTTGAAAATAAATTTCAAATGTTACCATTAGTCTATTTATACAAGTGTATGGTAGAATAAATTTGAATGTCAAAAAAAACATTGCATATGTCGATTTTTTTTTTTTGTCTATATCAAGTCACAGTTGTTTCAAACTGAGAAATTAATTCCCAGCATCCCTTGTATCAGTTATGGCTAAAAATCACTCAAATACTGATCTCAAAAATGACCTGCACCCTTACCAACACTATTTTTAATCCTAACTCCTTTTTCACAGTAGCACCTTTGAGCCAGCGTAAACCAATATAATATTTACTCTGTTAATAGATACTAATCAATGAAACATATAAAATCATTTTTCAATAACTAATTTTTAACCTCATTGTGCCTTAATTGATAATGCAAAATTAAAAATATTTTAAAGGGACATTAAACCCAATATTTTTCTTTCATGATTCAGACAAAGAATACAATTTTAAACAACATTTCAATTTATTTCTATTATCTAATTTGCTTCATTCTTTAGATATCCTTTGCTAAAGAAATAGCAATGCACATGGGTGAGCCAATCACATGAGGCAAATATGTGCAGCCACAATCAGAAGCTACTGAGCCTATCTAGATATGCTTTTTAGGAAAGTATATCAAAAGAAGGAAGCAAATTAGACTATAGAAGTAAATTAGAAAGTTGTTTAAAATGGTATTCTCTATCTGAATCATGAAAGAAAAACTTTGGGTTTAATGTACTTTTAAGTTGAAAAGAATAAAGGATTTTTTTTTTTATATCAAATGTGAGGTAGATTTTTCATTGAGCAAAGCAGTGGATACCTTTACGTTAATTGTTAAAAAAAATTATTAGTTTACGTTTTCCGATTGTTTATAGTAACATTAAATTCCCAGGTTTAGCATTGTCAGAAGTGCAATATTTGGAGCTGAGTTACACAAAAAGGTGCTAAAACTATTATCTCCTCCAAGCCCCAATTTTTTTTTCTAAAAGAGGGATTTTGACACCAGCACCTCTACCTAACAGCAGTTACAATGTAACAAGCTTGTTAAGAGCCATATTACGAATGGAGCCCTATCTTAACGTGCGCCCGCAAATTTGCCCGTTTACTGGTGCACGTTAAATAACCTGCCATTACAAGTGGCTGGTTAAAGTAACTGCGAGATTGGGGTTTCACTTTGCACTAAGCGCAATTAACCAGAGGTCAGACCTCTGGTTAAAAATAAAAAGTTGCCCCGATTGCCCCCAAAATAAAGATGACAGTATATGAATATAAAATATAAACATGAGCATCTTTATTATTATTATTTTTTTTTTTTTAAACTGTACGAAGCAGTTATAAGGAGTTATAGTGAGGGGATGTGGGGTGTGCCTTTACATAGAGGTCAATGGGTGATGGTGTTTTCACTATAAACATATATGTATATGCATATATATTTATGTGTTAATATGTGTATATAGATATATATTTATGTGTTTATATGCTTATATACATATATATTTATGTGTTTATATGTGTATATACATATATATTTATGTGTTAATATGTGTATATACATATATATTTATGTGTTAATATGTGTATATACATATATATTTATGTGCTTATATACAACTATATTTATATATTTATATGCTTATATACATATATATTTATGTGTTTATATGCTTATATACATATATATTTGTATTTATATACATATATATTTATGTGTTTATATGCTTATATACATATATATTTATGTGTTTATATGCTTATATACATATATATTTATGTGTTAATATGTGTATATACATATATATTTATGTGTTTATATGCTTATATACATATATATTTATGTGCTCTTATACATATATATTTGTGTTTATATACATATATATTTATGTGTTTATGTGCTCTTATACATATATATTTGTGTTTATATACATATATATTTATGTGTTTATATGCTTATATACATATATATATATTTATTGCTATCCAAAGCTGCACAATTTGTCCCCTGCACTGCGCTAGGTTGTTTGCCGTGGCTGCTGCCATGAAATTGAGGCTCCCATTGGAGACTATGGAAGTGCGCTCTCATGAGCACTTGGCTTTCGGGAATGAGAACGTGAGGTTGTGTTCGCATTGCGCTGTACTTGTAATACCAGTGCACATTTATGTGCGATGGTATAACTAAGTGGAGCGCAAATATTGCGTAAGCGCAATATTGAGCTCCACTCGTAATCTGCCCCAATATTGGCAATTTCTTTTTGTTTTTAAATGGACATTAATCTTAAAATGTAATTCTCCCTAATAATTATTTGAAATTAAATAACATTGCACTATATATATATATATATATATATATATTCCTGATTTGCTTTGCTTGCTTTTACTGTAAAAAAATATGCTTTTCCACACTCCCTAAAGAGACTGATCAGAATTCTATTCTTAAAGTGACATGAACTCCAATTTTTTTCATTAAAAAAAACTTTACGAATTACCTCTATTATCAAACTAACTTTGTTCTTTTGGTATTCTTTGTTGTAGAACATACCTACCTAGGCAGCGTGCACACGTCTATATTGCAAATTTGCAAGAATGTTTTTAACAATGTTATACGTTGTACATGACTGCTGCTAGCTAGTGCTGCTCAAAAGTGCATAACATTTTTTTAAAGCATTCTTGCAAATTTTCTGCTATATATTGCTTCAGACATGTAAACACTATCTACCTAGATATGCTCTTCAACAAAGAAAACCATGAGAATATATCCTATATTTTAAAAAAAAACAACACATTTTCAATTTCATATCCTTTTAACTATGCAGCAAATGAACTGACCCAACTTCATATAATATACATAGTGATTGCTTGATCAGTGCACTAATTTTAAGAGCAATATTTTTCATTGATTTCACTTAAACTTAGAGCTTACTTAGCCAATTGTTATCACATACTAGACATCTTTCCAAAGATTCATACATTCAAGGAGTTAGTAAAGTATTATTAAGAAATGAATTGATACCACCCATCCAATTAGACCATTAAACTACATAGAATTTTCATTGACACTTTTTATAATAATCGACAATGTTTTCTAATGAAATGAGACAGTTTTGTAGTTCAAGAGACAGTTTTTTTTGTTTGAATGAACCAGCATTACAAAGCTTGGGAATTATTTCAGAATATGGGAAGAAGTTTACAATAAATGAGACCATTCTCTTGTAGAACAAGGTAGTCAAAATGTCTTGATTAAATACACACACAAAATCCTTCCATTAAAAGGTGCTGGTTATTTCCATCTAATTATGTCCTGGTCCTATAGAGTTATTTACAGCTCCACTGGTAATGTTGACCCCATTAGGGCCCGGTGGATTGTTCCCTCCTCCACCAATCATTGAAAAAGGAACTAGGTAGAATATGTACACCCCAGCCAAAACAAGAGCTATGGTAAGAAAAACAGCTGCCCCAATTGATCCATAAAAAAGACAACCACCATTCCTGAACAATGATCGTAGATTTCTGGGAGATCGGGCAGGAGGTGGAGGACGCCCCAGATCCACACTGAGGCTGACCGTGCTGACATTAAGAGAGTTCTTCTTTTCGATATATAATAGACCACGTTGTCGACTGAATCTTAAGCTGGGAATTGGACAGCTAGGTGTTTTGTTCAAACTCTTCAGGAGGTCTTGGTCAGTAGACAAGGCTGGTGGACCCTTCTTAGGTGGCAGTGGTGTTGGCTTCCGGCATATAGGGCAGGGGATAGACTCGGGTTCTGTAGACCCCACAGTAATACGAGAAAGACACTCCAAACAGAAGACATGACCACAGGTGAGTATCTTCGGGAGATGAAAGAGGGCATCATATGGTGTGAAGCAGACAATGCATTCAGAGATACCATCCCCTTCAGACAACGGATTTGGGGGCTCATCTGACATGGCAGAGTCAAGGACATGTATAATCTGGAGAACCAAAAACAAAAAAAGAAAAACAAAAAAGAAAGAAAGAAAAATATAAAAAAAAGCAATAAAAGAGTTAATTATTTACAAAGGAAGTGAAAGTTCACCTTCATACAAGGAAGAAAGTGGGTTATGGAATAAAAGTGAGTGTAATGTAAAAGCTAAATGTAACAGGAAGGATTAAAAAACAAAAAAAAAACAAATAAATAGTGTAGAGAAGAAACCTTGAGTTTTACAGAAGATAATAGAGCTAATAAAATATTAAAGGGATATAAAAGCACAACATGTGTGCAAAGGGATTAAACACATGAGCAAAGTCAGCTCCAGAGTAATAGTGCACTACTAGGAGCTAGCCGAACAATCACCAGCTAGCTCCCAGTAGTCTAGGATATGTACATATTATTTTTCAACCAAGGATAACAAGAGAACAAAATAAATCTGAAAATAGAAGTCAATTTAAAAATGTTTTAAAATGATAGGCTCTGTCTGCATCAAACTTAAATTTAACTTTCTAACCCTTAAAGTAGAAAAGTTTCCCACTTACATAAAACAGGCAGAGTTCTGAACATGCCAACAAGAAAAAAGATTAATCTAACCTATACCTTGTTCTTACCCCCTTATCGTCTAAATGCCATTACTCCTCCTCTCCCCCCCCATATTAGCATTGGCACAATGTTCATATCATTATCTCTTGGTGTATCTGGTACTCCCTGCTCGGCACACATTGCTATCTCTCTATCTCTTGTGCAGTTTTTTCTCTCTCTTTTTCTCCTAACACAAAAATAGAAACATAAATATATAATCTTTACCTCCCTGGTTCACATGAATATCTCTTCTTAAACTCTCTCTTTTCAGTGTTCACGTAGAAAGTCTCTCTTTGCTTTCATTCTTTCTGTTATTCTTGGGTGCTCTTCTCTCCCTGAGATTTGAGAGTCCTTTCCCTCTATGTGGTTTTGTTTTTCACCTTTTCCCCTACATCGGCCAGTTCTTAGATTGTCAAATCTGGCCCTAGGCAGATTAGAGAATCTGGCTTAACCTGTCTGTCTGGATGTCTCACCTACAGCAGGTATGGAATGATGTTGCTTAGTACACTCCCTCTTTGCAGGTGCATTGATAAGAAACACACAGCTCATACTGAGGTTTTTTTTTCCAGTGACGCAAGTAGATCAAAAAGGTTGTATAAGTTTATTCTTCCCTGTGCAGGGTGACACAGACAGAACAGAGCTATGAATTTGTCCTCCTTCTACAGGGTGACACAGATGGAAAGGAACTGTGTGTCTGTCCCTTCCCCTGCACGTTAATAGAATAAACTGGGAGAAAGGAACTATACACGTCTGTGTAGTGTGACACAATGACAAAGGCAGAATGGAGCTATTAACCTTTCACTTCCTCTGTAGGGTGACAAAGTGACACATGCAGAAGGGAGCTATAAGTCTACCCTCTCCCTGCATGGTGACACTGTGACATAGACAGGAGGGGGCTATGAGTTGGTCCCTCCCTCTAGAGGGTGACACAGTGACACTGCCAGAAATAACTTGTCTCTATTTACTCCCTTTGCAGAATGACATATATAAGATGACAATCTCCCTGCAGGGTGACAAAGGCAGAATGGAGCTATGAGCATTTCACTTCCCCTGTAGGGTGACAAAGTGACACAAGCTATAAGTCTACCCTCATCCTGCACAATGACACTGTGACACAAACAGGAGAGGGCTATGATTTGGTCCCTCTCTCTAGAGGGTGACACAGTGATACTGACAGAAATGACATGTCTCTGTTTACTCTGTCTACAGAATGATGTAGACAAATCAGACATATGAATATGACAATCTCCCTGCAGGTTGACCGGCAGAAGGAAGCTATCAGTCTGTCTCTCCCCTTGCAGGGTGACAAAGTGACAAAGAAGAAGGGAGTTATGAATCTACCCTCCCCCTGCACTGTAAAACTGTGACACAGACAGGAGGGGGCTATAAGTTGGTCCCTCCCTCTAGTGGGTCACACAGTGATACTGACAGAAATGACATGTCTCTGTTTACTCCCTTTGCAGAATGACATATAAAGGGGACAATCTCCCTGCAGGGTGACAGACAGAAGTGAGCTATGAGTCTATATCTCCCCTTGCAGGGTGACAAAATGACACAGAAAGAAGGAAGCTATGAATCTACCCTTCACCTTGTAAGGTGGCAATAACCACCACACAAACAAAAGACACCTATTTTATTGAAAACATGTTTTAATATGCTAATTTATAAAATGACAACAGGTGACAAAGTGTTGATCAATGGAAAATGCAAACAGGCTATGTCTCTGTGATTACATTGCAAAACGAGCAGTGACAAATAAAAAGTCAGAACAAACAATGAATAAGCAGGATCCTTCTATAAACAGAACTTACACTATAAATTAAAAAACAATAGAATTAACAGGATTCTAAAGAGGGGGAGTTTGTGGTTTTAATGGGGAAGGTTGTAAAAAGTGTAAATACCATCAGGAAGGCTTATTGGAACAGTGATCTGTATCATGATCGCGTATATGCTCTCCTGAGTTTTGAGGTTTTTTAACCCTTTAAGGACAGGGGAAGATTATACTTTAAGAACAATTTTTTTTTATTAAACTATAATTCCTAATTCCTTTCATATTCTTACACCATTTTCCCTCCTACCAGGTGTAAATATTTTTTTCTACTCACACACACAGTTATGGATACAGATAGACACACACTACATCATATATGGGTATCTGTAATTCATTGTATGGGGTCCTGGGGTTGGCAAGCACATTAGCTGGCAGTCTGCGGCTGCCACTGTTCGTTACCCTGGTATTAGCACTGCTCATTGTATAAAACTGAAGGCATGCTAGTATTATCACCAGGGGTTAGACATCATCACTACCAGAGGTAGGCTAGAGAGGTCACCATTACCCATGGTCAGAGTGTATACAGCCTTCTTACTCCTGCTTAACCCACACACTATTCCTTTTCCACAGGGAATCTAACAGGTATCTAAACCTGTGAGAGCAAAGCCAGCTGCTTCTGAGTATGGGCCCAATAGAATTAAAAAAAAAAAAAAAAAAATTTTTATTTTTTTTAAATGCATGGGGCAAATTGGGACAGATGGCTAGCAACCCGGGACAGGGGGACAGACCCCTAAAATCGGGACTGTCCCGCAAAAATTGGGACAGTTAGGGGGTATGCACCTAATAACTCTTAAAGTAAACCCCAAACTTAAATATAAATAATAAAATATTTAAATGTGAGTTTGTATACTACTACTAAACTGTAGGAAAGTGTTATATTATTGAACAAGTCCCACAAGGGTAGGTGAAAAGAACACAAAACAAGAAACAAACAAAAAAAAAAACCCCTCCACTAACCGTTCGGCCCAGGATACAGCCACTCCCCCCTTAGGTTAGCTTCTAATAAGTAAATTGAATTTTTAAAAGGAGAAATAACTAGTTTTGAGTTTTAATGTCTAGTGCTTTAATATATTTTCCCCATTTGGTGAAAAAAAGATTAATATTAGATTATTTTTCCCTCTGTACTTGGACCTGCTCTAGAAACATTTGGTGTAATATACTATTTTTAATTTCTGAAAAATGTAGGCTCTTTAGCAGACTGCCAATTGTTTAATATTATTTTCCTATCCATTAAAATGAATGTGTTTATTAATAAAGTATTTTCACCAACTTCCTCCTTAATTGTTAAGAAAAACACATTCTGAAAGTTCAAATATACAAACTGATTCAGAATTTTTGAAGCCCAAAATGAAATTTTGCCCCAAAATCTTTGTATTATTCGGCAGGACAAAAAAAGCTGCACTATATCTGCCAATTTAAATTTACATTTACTACAATTTGGTTTATCCCCTTTTTTGACCCAGAATGAAATGGTTTTGGGGGTGATATAAACTTGATAAAACATCTTAACTTGTTGCTCTCTAAAATATTGCCCCAGCATAGCTTGAGCAGTTCTTGTCACTGAGCTCATCATAAATTCCAACTCATTTTGATTTACACAGAACTCATTCCACTTTAAAAGGACAGTATACTGTAAAATAGTTTTTCCCTTAATGTGTTTACAATTGCTTTTTTTACCAACTGCTGAGTAAAAAATGTATAATAATTAGCTTTTTAAGGTTTATTTCTGTATATTAAAGCTCTGATTTTGTGTTTTGAAGCCACAGCCTTATAAAATAGGTTGAGCTTGTAGGTATAATCAGATCTCATTACTGTATCACATTGTGCACATATACCTACTTCTTTATCTTATATCTGTCCTTAAAACAATCACCAATACTTTGAGAGAACAATGGAAAATCAACATTTTATTACCTTATCTCTGCTTTATCACACTGGGAGTGTAATTTCTTCTGCTGGCTGTGTTTACAAAGCTTATTTATAGCTGGTACGCGTGGCCACAAACTTTCAGAATAGGTGGGGATACCACATGCTAAATTAACAATTTCAAATGCCAATATAAGGGTAAAGGAGCTACTTGTAAATAATTTAATACACTCTAGCAGGTAAAGTGGATCATTGGGAACAAATTAAAGGGGAGAAAAAATTTGAGTAAACTGTCCCTTTAACTTCAAGTATCGAATATTGCTTTGTTCTTGCACACTTAATAAGGACTTGTAAGTAGGAGAAATAGAAAATTTCTTTAGTCAAAATAATGTTATTATTTGCTTCAAGAATTCATTATTCCAATCTAAATCATTTAATCTAAGACATTGCTCGATGTAATGCCGAAGTTGTAAATATGAGAAAAAACAGACAATTTGTAATCCCAAACTCTGACTTGCACTCGTCAAAAGATTTTATTCTACTATCCTCCATATTGATTAATTGAACTATATATCTAATCCCCAAATTCAACCATGAACCAAATCTAATAGATTCGTATCCTTCCACGAATTCCAGATTCCCCCTAATAGTTAAAAAGGGGGAAACCTTATAGTTAATACCTAATTGTTTAATAGTCTAATTTATAAAATGACAACAGGTGACAAAGTGTTGATCAATGGAAAAATGCAAACAGGCTATGTGTCTGTCATTACATTGCAAAACGAGCAGTGACAAATAAAAAGTCAGAACAAACAATGAATAAGCAGGATCCTTCTATAAACAGAACTTACACTATAAATTAAAAAACAATAGAATTAACAGGATTCTAAAGAGGGGGAGTTTGTGGTTTTAATGGGAAAGGTTGTAAAAATTGTAAATACCATCAGGAAGGCTTATTGGAACAGTGATCTGTATCATGATCGCGTACGCCGTATATGCTCTCCTGAGTTTTGAGGTTTTTTTAACCCTTTAAGGACAGGGGAAGTTTATACTTTAAGAACATGTTTTTTTTTAATTAAACTATAATTCCTAATTCCTTTCATATTCTTACACCATTTTCCCTCCTACCAGGTGTAAATATTTTTTTCTACTGTATTTTTTAATGCAGAGTTAAAAAACACAAGTTTTACTATAACTCCATGCTGGAGGTCTTTTTTTTTTTTACTAAGGAATCATGGAAAAGTGGGAGGGATTACAGCTTTGTTATGTGGTGTGCTTTACCTCCTCCTGTAGGGCTGGACATTAATCCCACATGTGATGGCTCGTGGATTCTCACCATTTTAGGAAAGAAAACACAATTCTTTGCATTTTGCAACAGTGCATCTCATGATAAAGCAGAGACCACCCGGATGATGTCATCAATGATTATGATGGGTGTCAAGAACCAACTACTCCAAGCAATTCCGTGATGTTGTTTTGTAGGTGCAAGGGTTAAAGGGACAGTCTAGTATACATTAAACTTTCATTATTCAGATAGGACTTTTAATTTTAATCAACTTTTCAATTTACTTTTATCATCAAATTTGCTTTTTCTCTTGGTATTCTTAGTTTAAACTAAACATAGGTAGGCTCATATGCTAATTTCTAAGCCTTTGAGGGCTGCCTCTTATCAAATGCTTTTTTAAATCTCTTTTCAACACAAAGAGACAGAAAGTACACATGGGCCATATAGATAACACTGTGTTCAGACACAGGGGGGTTATTTAAGATTTAGCACAAAACAATGCTAAATTTAAAACAATTAGATAATAAACAGTCACAGACATGTGATCAGGGGGCTGTCAGAAGATGCTTAAATACATGTTAATCACAGAGGTAAAAAGTGTATTAATATAACTGTGTTGGTTATGCAAAACTGGGGAGTGGGTAATAAAGGGATTATCTATCTTTTAAAACAATAACAATTCTATGGTAGACTGTCCCTTTAAAATTAAATCATCTTTTGTCTGCACTAGACCAAACACTAATTGTACTATGTAAGCTGGACACTTTTAGCACGGGGAGTTCTCAGTCACCCCAATTTAAAGGGACATTGTACAGTAGATTTCTCTTTGCATAAATGTTTTGTAGATGATCCATATATACCGTATTGTTCCGAGTATAGGCCGCAATTTTCCCCCCTAATTTAAATCTTTAAATTCGGGGTGCGGCCTATAATCTGGTGCATCAGTAAATTAGTGCTGGCACGGGCTTATGAATGAGGAGGAAGTGGGTGGAGCACATGATGTCACCTTTGAGCAGTGTGCCCATTTGGCAACGTAATCCTTTGCAGTTATCTGGTAAGAAGCTGATATTTTTCTATACTAATTGCTGATTAGTTATGGCTTCTATGCCTTCCTTAACACATTTCTCCGGCACGTCACTCCCTGTTCTCCTACCACTATTTACATATCAACATAGAGGAGGAACAAGTGAGGGGGCGGAGAAGAAAAAGTATTGTAACTGCTAAATTCAGCGATCAGCTTAAGCCGTGGTCACCGTATGGGACAAGTTACCAGTATTTAAATCTCTTAGTTATAGTATTATTGCCGCTCAGACAATCATGCTGTTACTCACGGTGCTGGTCTCACTGTGATGCGCACGGAGTCTTAGCCACTGGCACTGCCTCATCCACAATAACTGCTGTGCACAGAGCAAATTAAGAAAATGTGCTGCTTGCCTAACTTGCCTGTTTAGTGTTAATCTATTGTTTTTTTCTCTGCTTCAATAGCCTATCCCTGCTGCCGAGTGCCCTGGCAGCACTAATGAAGCACACACACAGGGTAACCTCCTCTATGTTGAGGAATATAGTGGGAGGAGAACAGGGAGTGACATGTTTGACAAGGAGTTAAGGAAGGCAAGCCCAATAATTACAGTCTTCTGGATTGTGGAATCCCCAACAAGAATCAAAGGCTAGTGAACACTTAATTTGAATTTCTTTAAAATGGCACCAAACTTTAAAGGTGCGGTCGATAATCAGGTGCGGCCTATACTCGGAAAAATACGGTATATATCCCATACAGGTTTTTTTTTTTTTTAACAATGTATAGTTTTGCTTATTTTTAAATAACATTGCGCTGGTTTTCAGACTCCTAACCAAGCCCCAAAGTTGTAGAAGTATACTGATGTCTACCTACTCCAGCTTGCTCTTGTTTGTGTAAAGGGTCTTTCATATGCAGGGCAGGGGGGGGTGTCTGCTGTTTTTGCTTTACAGCCTCTTTCACTAACATTTTCAACAGTGATAAACTGGGAGCTTCTAAGTAAGATTTTATACTGGATTTTTAGATCAGTATCTGTGCATATTATTTTTCATAGTAGTGTCTATTACATGCAGTAATATGAAAATTAATATATACTGTCTGGGATGAGAGTGGGAGTGTGACGTCACCAGATGGGGGCGTGGCTTATAGCAGTTATATTCTATGTCGCAGTTACTAAGTTAGATGTGTTGTACAAGCTGTATACTTCTATGCTCTGGAATAAAATAGCGTTGTACCTTCTATGCTGTGTCCTGCGTCTTATGACATGGTGTCAGAAGTACTTGCCTGCGCTTCTGTTTCCTGAGTAATGACGATGTTGAAGTTTACCCCACCTGAGCCTTTTGATTTCTCTCAGCCTGAAGCTTGGCCCACATGGCGTCAGCAGTTTCAACGCTTCAGGATTGCTTCCAAGCTGGACAAGGAGAGTGGTAAAGTACAAGTTAATTCTCTTTTATACTCTATGGGGAAAGATGTGGAGCCAGTGTTTAATGCCTTTACATTCCAAGAAGGGGAAGAATTTTACTTTGAAATAGTTATGAACAATCCCAGTGCTCACTTTGTGCCCAAAAGAAATGTGATTCATGAGGGCTTGTTTTCACAAACGTGCTCAGCGTGTGGGAGAATCTGTGGAGTCATTTGTATGCAGCCTTATGAACTAGCTGAATTCTGTGAGTTTGGTGTTGCTAAAGAAGAGCAAATCAGAGACAGAATAGTCATAGGAATTGCAGATGCTGAGGTCTCACTGAAGCTACAGTTAGAGTCTGAATTAACGTTAGATGGGGCTATTAGGATGGCCAGCTAAAAGTGAACTGGTGAAAAAAGCAAAATGATGATCTGAGGTCTGAGAGTATTGTGGATGAAGTGCAGCAGTTCAGGAGAGCTGCAGGTGAAAGGCACAGTGTGAGCAGTAGTCCAAGGGCAACAGATAGGCCCAGAAGCGGATGGGCGCAGCAGGCTCGCTGCACGAGGTGTAACCGTACCCATGATCAGAATGTCGTATGCCCCTCTAAAGATAAAAGATATAGGAAGTGCAACCGAATGGGCCATTTTGAAGTGGTGCGTAAAACCGAATCCATTAAGGAGATACAGGTGGATAGTGACCAGGAGGGTCAAGAAGTGTCCTTTGTAGAGTCTGTTGTTGAACGGTCTGGTTCAGACGAAGATTGGCGGGTTACCCTTACTGTATTGGGAGCCAAGGTTGCCTTTAAGATTGACACAGGAGCAGACATCACTGTTATGTCCCTTGCAGCATTCATACAACTGCCTTGACAATGAAAGTTCATAGTTCAAGTTCAAGTCTTGGTGGCCGCATCGATTGTGCGGGGAAATTTCTTGCCAGCTCCGAGTACAAGCAGAGGAAATTCACCAGGTGGGTACATGTAATTAGAGGTCAGTGTGTTAACAATCTATTGAGCTGGAAAGAAGCCTGTGGTTTGGGCCTTGTCGTCAGAGTGAATGAGATTTCGGAAGACATGTTTGGCAAATTGGGCTTATTGAATTGCAACCCAGTCCGAATATCACTTAAAAGTGATGTAGTCCCATACAGCATTACCACTCCTCGTAGAATTCCGTTCCCGCTCATGCCTCAAGTGGAGAAGGAACTTCTGCATATGAAAAATATGGGAATTATTGAAGAGGTTGTTGAAGCAACTGACTGGTGTGCCCCCATTGTGTCTGTTACAATGAAAAACGGGAAGGTACGCATCTGCGTAGACTTGAAAAGGCTGAATGAGGCGGTGAAGAGAGAGAGATAAGTGCTGCCGACGTAGCTCCGAAACTGTCTGGGGCGAAGTTTTTCTCTACACTGGATGCTTCTAGCAGCTTCTGGCATATACCTCTAAATCCACAGTGCCGCAAACAGACTACCTTCATTACACAGGTAGGTCAGTTTTGCTTGTGCAGACTCCCCTTCGGGACATCCTCTGCTCCTGAGCTCCTGAAATCTTTCAAAGAGAGATGAGTTCCCTCTTAAAGGACCACAAGGGCACAGCAGTCGTCATGAATGACATTTTAGTGTATGGGTCCACATTGGAAGAACATGATCAGCGATTGAGCTGTGTGCTGCAGAGAGTCTATGCTGAAATTAAATAAAGAGAAATGCCATTTTAGAAAATCAGAGTTATGTTACTTTGGTCATATCATCAATGGAGATGGCATCAAGCCAGACCCTGATAAAATCCTTGCTATTGAACAGATGAAAAGTCCTTCTGATGTACACGAGCTGAAACAAATATCAGGCCTTGTGAATTATGTGGGCAGGTTCCTTCCAGATTTATCCACAATACAACACCATATCACAGAGTTGTTGAAGAAAGATGTTGCCTGGGTCTGGGGTCCTTCACAGGAAGAAGTTTTGTACAGGTCAAGTCTTGCTGGGGTCTGCCCCAGTGTTAGGGTTCTATGACCCTTCTAAAAAGACCGTAGTTAGTGCTGATGCAAGCAGGTATAGGCTAGGGGCCACCCTCCTGCAGCTGAATGAGAACAAACGACAGCCCATCACCTACTGTTCCCGTACACTGACGAAATACTGAAATTGCTGAAAGGGCAGTTCAAACAACCAAGTTAATTTTGAAGCAATCTGAGCCGTACCTAGCTCTCTTGGTCTATAGGGTGACTCCCATCCAAGCCACAGGCTTTAGCCTGGCAGAGTTGATGCTAGGACGACAGATCCGCACTACACTACCCTCTGTGGGTGTTTTCCAGCCAGCCCCCCCTGTTCCACGGGACGAGGTCCTTAGGAGGGATGAAGAGGCAAAAAGGGGCTACCGATTCTTCTATGACAGAAAACACTCTGTGAGGCCCTTGCAGGAGCTGAATGTGGGCCAAAATGTCAGAGTTAAGCTGGATGATGAGAAGAAATGGAAGATGCCTGCTACGGTAATAGGACGCTCTCCAGAACCAAGGTCTTATGTAGTCCTTACTGAAGGAGAGGCAGTCACACGTTGAAAAGGAAGACATCTTCAGCCAGTACCTGAGAGTTTGGGACTGGGTGCTTCAGAGCCACAGCCGGTGGGATCCCCTGTTTTAAGAGGGGTACCTTCCCCTCAGCAAGACCACAGCAGGGATACGTATTTGCTTCCAGCAGACTCTCAATCACCTTTTTCTGTATCAGAGGACAGTCCATGTAAAATGACATCAAGTGAAAGAGTTGTGACACTTCTAGCCTGATACCGGGATTAGTACTGTAGTTAGAGCAGTGACCAGAAGAATGGGCAGAATAATCTCATGGTCTACCCCGATGTCCAAGACAGCATTGTATGCTTTGTGTATACCTTGTTATCTGTTGTACGCTAAAAAAAAATGTATGCTTTGTCCTTTGAAAAAGGGGAAGATGTAATGAGAGTGGGAGGTAACGTCACTGGATAGGGACGTGGCTTGTACCTGCTATAGTCTATGTCACAGTTACTAAATTAGATGTTTTGTACAAGCTGTATACTTCTATGCTCTGCACTAAAATAGAGTTGTACATTCTATGCTCTGTCCTGCATCTCATGACACTGTCCCTTTCATAGATTACCCCCCCCCCCCCCAAATATACAATTTTGGAAGAATATATATAAAAGCAATACTGTTCAAGGAGTAGTACCAACACTACCCTTGCCTAATAAAGTCAAGTGGCTTAATATTTAGTAAAAAAAAAAACCTCTCTCTCTCTTCCTCTCTGTCTCTTCTCTTCTCTCTCTCTCTCTCTCTCTCTCTCTCTCTCTCTCTCTCTATATATATATATATATATATATATATATATACAGGGCCGTCTTTAATATTGATTGGACCCTGGGCAAAAATTTTCTTGGGCCCCACCCCATGCAATTTCGCTCTCCACCCCAAAAAACAACTAAATCAATTTTGTTTTATTATTAGCCCAGCGGTGGATCATCCACTGCTGGGCTAATCATTTAAAAAAAAAAAAAAAATTGCAATATGTGAAACTGGACCTAAGCAGAACTAATAAGTAAATAAATATATAAATTCCTCCACTGTGGATTCATTTAATATTCTTTTGAATGTGATTCTGGTGTGAGGTTAGCTGGTTAAAGAGATTTAGGGCAGCCAACAGGAGCAAAGCAAGGTAAAGGATGAAGCATGGAGGTGCAGACAAAAATAAGTTTACTGACTGGAACAGCAGAACTACTATGGGAAGCTGTAAAATCTGAGACAGAGAGAAAATAAAAACTATAAAAATAAACCTTACATTAATGGGTGAAGTATCAGCATGACGCTATACATCAGCCACACCAGCACATGTAGCTTCTTTGCTAGGAACAAGTTCCCTCTCACCCTGAACTAGACAATGCTGCATGGGGAGGGGCGTGTGTGCACTCACTTATTCATCCCACTGACACCTTTCTACAAAGCACTATTCCCCTAACAAACTTCAGTTAGTTGATCTTAGGGCCACAGCAGAAAGAGCAGGGCTAAGGGGACCAGTAGACATGATGCTGTCTGTCCAAGGCTGCATGGATACAGTGTGAGATGAGTCACACAGCCTCAAGACTGAAGAGAGCAGTGTATGCAGCTGCACAGATGCTCAAATCCTTGTGTGCCTGCCGCTCCACCTTTCTGCTGCATGCGCCTACAGTCAGCCCTACCCAGAAACAATCCCCACCACCAGAGCAGTTACCTGGTAACAGTGGTAACCCCAGTAGGACCTTTTCTGATGCAGTGGGAAATGGCTGGATGCCGAGTTTGAGATTTGCATTCAGTGCTGCACAGTGCACATCTAAAACAGCACATGGCACTAGCTTGGCATGTCACATGACACCGGCATGGTCTGGCACAGTTTTTAAAAAAAAATATAAGCAGAGTACTTTTGACTGTGACAGTATTAGGACTGAATGTGTGTGTTCCCCATGTCACATCAGCAGTCTGGTATGAACCATTAAAAGGACTCTTGGGCCCCTCAACAGAGACTGGGCCCAGGGGAGCTGCCCCTTTTGCCCTGTGTTAAAGACGGTCCTGTATATATTTATATACATATATATTTATATACATATATATATACATATATATATATATTGCAATTCAAACACTACGTACTCTTAAAGGGACATTAAACACTAAGGCCTAGATTTAGAGTTCGGCGGTAGCCGTCAAAACCAGCGTTAGAGGCTCCTAACGCTGGTTTTGGGCGCCCGCTGGTATTTGGAGTCAGTGATTAAAGGGTCTAACGCTCACTTTTCAGCCGCGACTTTTCCATACCGCAGATCCCCCTACGCCATTTGCGTAGCCTATCTTTTCAATGGGATCTTTCTAACGCTGGTATTTAGAGTCGTTTCTGCAGTGAGCGTTAGAGCTCTAACGACAAGATTCCAGCCGCCTGAAAATAGCAGGAGTTAAGAGCTTTCTGGCTAACGCCGGTTTATAAAGCTCTTAACTACTGTACCCTAAAGTACACTAACACCCATAAACTACCTATGTACCCCTAAACCGAGGTCCCCCCACATCGCCGCCACTCGATTAAAATTTTTAACCCCTAATCTGCCGACCGCCACCTACGTTATACTTATGTACCCCTAATCTGCTGCCCCTAACACCGCCGACCCCTGTATTATATCTATTAACCCCTAACTTGCCCCCCACAACGTCGCCGCAAGCTACTTAAAATAATTAACCCCTAATCTTCCGACCGCAAATCGCCGCCACCTACGTTATCCCTATGTACCCCTAATCTGCTACCCCTAACATCGCCGACCCCTATGTTATATTTATTAACCCCTAATCTGCCCCCCACAACGTCGCCGACACCTACCTACACTTATTAACCCCTAATCTGCCGAGCGGACCTGAGCGCTACTATAATAAAGTTATTAACCCCTAATCCGCCTCACTAACCCTATCATAAATAGTATTAACCCCTAATCTGCCCTCCCTAACATCGCCGACACCTACCTTCAATTATTAACCCCTAATCTGCCGACCGGAGCTCACCGCTATTCTAATAAATGTATTAACCCCTAAAGCTAAGTCTAACCCTAACACTAACACCCCCCTAAGTTAAATATAATTGTTATCTAACGAAATAAATTAACTCTTATTAAATAAATAATTCCTATTTAAAGCTAAATACTTACCTGTAAAATACATCCTAATATAGCTACAATATAAATTATAATTATATTATAGCTATTTTAGGATTAATATTTATTTTACAGGCAACTTTGTAATTATTTTAACCAGGTACAATAGCTATTAAATAGTTAAGAACTATTTAATAGTTACCTAGTTAAAATAATTACAAATTTACCTGTAAAATAAATCCTAACCTAAGATATAATTAAACCTAACACTACCCTATCAATAAAATAATTAAATAAACTACCTACAATTACCTACAATTAACCTAACACTACACTATCAATAAATTAATTAAACACAATTGCTACAAATAAATAAAATTAAATAAACTATCTAAAGTACAAAAAATAAAAAAGAACTAAGTTACAGAAAATAATAAAATATTTACAAACATAAGAAAAATATTACAACAATTTTAAACTAATTACACCTACTCTAAGCCCCCTAATAAAATAACAAAGCCCCCCAAAATAAAAAATTCCCTACCCTATTCTAAAATACAAATATTACAAGCTCTTTTACCTTACCAGCCCTGAACAGGGCCCTTTGCGGGGCATGCCCCAAGAATTTCAGCTCTTTTGCCTGTAAAAAAAAACATACTATACCCCCCCCCCAACATTACAACCCACCACCCACATACCCCTAATCTAACCCAAACCCCCCTTAAATAAACCTAACACTACCCCCCTGATGATCTTCCTACCTTGTCTTCACCATGCCAGGTTCACCGATCCGTCCTGGCTCCAAGATCTTCATCCAACCCAAGCGGGGGCTAGACATCCACTGAAGAAGTCCAGAAGAGGGTCCAAAGTCTTCCTCCTATCCGGCAAGAAGAGGACATCCGGACCGGCAAACATCTTCTCCAAGCGGCATCTTCTATCTTCTTCCATCCGATGACGACCGGCTCCATCTTGAAGACCTCCAGCGCGGATCCATCCTCTTCTTCCGACGACTAGACGACGAATGACGGTTCCTTTAAGGGACGTCATCCAAGATGGCGTCCCTCGAATTCCGATTGGCTGATAGGATTCTATCAGCCAATCGGAATTAAGGTAGGAATTTTCTGATTGGCTGATGGAATCAGCCAATCAGAATATAGTTCAATCCGATTGGCTGATCCAATCAGCCAATCAGATTGAGCTCGCATTCTATTGGCTGTTCCGATCAGCCAATAGAATGCGAGCTCAATCTGATTGGCTGATTGGATCAGCCAATCGGATTGAACTATATTCTGATTGGCTGATTCCATCAGCCAATCAGAAAATTCCTACCTTAATTCCGATTGGCTGATAGAATCCTATCAGCCAATCGGAATTCGAGGGACGCCATCTTGGATGACGTCCCTTAAAGGAACCGTCATTCGTCGTCTAGTCGTCGGAAGAAGAGGATGGATCCGCGCTGGAGGTCTTCAAGATGGAGCCGGTCGTCATCGGATGGAAGAAGATAGAAGATGCCGCTTGGAGAAGATGTTTGCCGGTCCGGATGTCCTCTTCTTGCCGGATAGGAGGAAGACTTTGGACCCTCTTCTGGACTTCTTCAGTGGATGTCTAGCCCCCGCTTGGGTTGGATGAAGATCTTGGAGCCAGGACGGATCGGTGAACCTGGCATGGTGAAGACAAGGTAGGAAGATCATCAGGGGGGTAGTGTTAGGTTTATTTAAGGGGGGTTTGGGTTAGATTAGGGGTATGTGGGTGGTGGGTTGTAATGTTGGGGGGGGGGTATAGTATGTTTTTTTTTACAGGCAAAAGAGCTGAAATTCTTGGGGCATGCCCCGCAAAGGGCCCTGTTCAGGGCTGGTAAGGTAAAAGAGCTTGTAATATTTGTATTTTAGAATAGGGTAGGGAATTTTTTATTTTGGGGGGCTTTGTTATTTTATTAGGGGGCTTAGAGTAGGTGTAATTAGTTTAAAATTGTTGTAATATTTTTCTTATGTTTGTAAATATTTTATTATTTTCTGTAACTTAGTTCTTTTTTATTTTTTGTACTTTAGATAGTTTATTTAATTTTATTTATTTGTAGCAATTGTGTTTAATTAATTTATTGATAGTGTAGTGTTAGGTTAATTGTAGGTAATTGTAGGTAGTTTATTTAATTATTTTATTGATAGGGTAGTGTTAGGTTTAATTATATCTTAGGTTAGGATTTATTTTACAGGTAAATTTGTAATTATTTTAACTAGGTAACTATTAAATAGTTCTTAACTATTTAATAGCTATTGTACCTGGTTAAAATAATTACAAAGTTGCCTGTAAAATAAATATTAATCCTAAAATAGCTATAATATAATTATAATTTATATTGTAGCTATATTAGGATTTATTTTACAGGTAAGTATTTAGCTTTAAATAGGAATTATTTATTTAATAAGAGTTAATTTATTTCGTTAGATAAAAATTATATTTAACTTAGGGGGGTGTTAGTGTTAGGGTTAGACTTAGCTTTAGGGGTTAATACATTTATTAGAATAGCGGTGAGCTCCGGTCGGCAGATTAGGGGTTAATAATTGAAGGTAGGTGTCGGCGATGTTAGGGAGGGCAGATTAGGGGTTAATACTATTTATGATAGGGTTAGTGAGGCGGATTAGGGGTTAATAACTTTATTATAGTAGCGCTCAGGTCCGCTCGGCAGATTAGGGGTTAATAAGTGTAGGTAGGTGTCGGCGACGTTGTGGGGGGCAGATTAGGGGTTAATAAATATAACATAGGGGTCGGCGATGTTAGGGCAGCAGATTAGGGGTACATAGGGATAACGTAGGTGGCGGCGGTTTACGGAGCGGCAGATTAGGGGTTAAAAGTGTAATGCAGGGGTCAGCGATAGCGGGGGCGGCAGATTAGGGGTTAATAAGTGTAAGGTTAGGGGTGTTTAGACTCGGGGTACATGTTAGGGTGTTAGGTGCAGACTTAGGAGGTGTTTCCCCATAGGAAACAATGGGGCTGCGTTAGGAGCTGAACGCTGCTTTTTTGCAGGTGTTAGGTTTTTTTTCAGCTCAAACAGCCCCATTGTTTCCTATGGGAGAATCGTGCACGAGCACGTTTTTGATGCCGGCCGCGTCCGTAAGCAACTCTGGTATCGAGAGTTGCATTTGCGGTAAAAATGCTCTACGCTCCTTTTTTGGAGCCTAACGCAGCATTTGTTTGAACTCTCGATACCAGAGTTAAATTTATGGTGCGGCCAGAAAAAAACCCGCGGAGCGTTAACAGCCCTTTTACCGCCGAACTCTAAATCTAGGCCTAAACAAATACTAGATAGAATGATACATTCAAAGAAAAGATTAGTCTGAGAATAACAAGAAGATGTATTTTTTAAAGTTTCATTAGCTGTTTAAATATTGATAAAATAAGTGTAAAGTTTTAGTGTCTATAAAACAATGGGAGCTGCCATGTAGTAACTTAGGTTACCTTCTCTGCTGTGGCCAATTAGGGGCAGTTATATATAGGTCACTAGCGTGTGGAATATAACAGTGTTCTGCACTTCCATTTCTAACAGGAACTGAAAATCTCACAATTTCAGAATAGAATTACAGGAAAAGGGGACAAAATATATTATAATTATAGTATATTGCCATTTATATATATATATATGATTTATCATTTTATATTACCATATCAAAGTGTTTACTGTCCATTTAAATGCAGTGTGCATCCGACTTAAACAAACATTTAACAGTACTTGGTAAAGTAAGACATTATCCAGCCCTCTGTAGAGTAAGGTGGAGGTATAAACAATTCTTTTGTAATAAGCATTGCCCTACAACTGATTCCTCTGTAAAGTAAGGTAGAATTACTTCTGAAGGGGTAGGTGCTGCCTTTTTTTTTATAAGGGAGGTTTTCTGTGAGCCTCAACCAGCATCTACACTCCAACACACTACAGTAACCGTCAATGGATGGGGGCGTGGCTTATAGCCGACTTTAGGAGGAGGAGCTTTGTAGGACACTTTATGGTACAAGGAGGACACTGGGAGACAAACTATCTTCATGGTTTTATGATATGCTTTTATTCAATTGCAAAGTGATTTATTTACTTGCGCTTCACATTTTTTCTTACAAAAACAATAGCAATAACAGTCTCTTCAGTAACATGAATCAGCAGACAAAGGCAAAACTTAAAGGGACACTTAACCCAATTTTTTTCTTTCATGATTCAGATAGAGCATGACATTTTAAGCAACTTTCTAATTAACTCCTAATATCAATTTTTCTTTGTTCACTTGCTATCTTTATTTTAAAAGCAGAAATGTAAATCTTAGCAGCCAGCCCATTTTAAGGTTTAGCACCATGGATAGCGCTTGCTTATTGGAGGCTACATTTACCCACCAATAAGCAAGCATAACCCAGGTTCTCAGCCAAAAATGGGCCGGCTCCTATGCATCACATTCCTGCTTTTTAAATAAAGATAGCAAGAGAACGAAGAAAAATTGATAATAGGAGTAAATTAGAAAGTTGCTTAAAATTGCATACTCTATCTGAATCATGAAAGAAAAAATGTGGGTTTAGTGTCCCTTTAATAATTAAACATTTATTATGAACAAAAATGGTCACAGTGCGTACATAAAAAACAAAACAAAACAAACAATATTACAAAAACAGAAAACCCCAAACAAACGGTATAAAATGAAAGGTGAAAAAATAACAACAAAAAAAATCCTATTTACTCACTACTAGCAAGATAAAACGTATTTCCTGCCCCAGGAGAGAGAAACTTGGACATAATGGAAGAATTGACAGCAAGATGGAACTCCCATTTTGTGATAATCTTGAATTCTGCAGAACAACCGCAAGCTAAGCCCTTGGCTATATTTTAAGTGGAGTTTGTTTCTTGTAAGCATGTTGAAAGCTTGAAAAGGTAAATGTCAAAATCTCAGTGTAAATTAGGGATGGGTAAATATGTTTAAAAGAATAGTAAAGTCCAAATTAAACTTTCATAATTCAGATAGGACATGTAATTTTAAACAACTTTCTAATTTACTTTTATCATCAAATTTGCTTTGTTTTTTTGTTATTCTTAGTTGAAAACTAAACCTAGGAAGGCTCATATGCTAATTTCTAAGCCCTTGAAGGCCGCCTCTCATCTGAATGCATTTGACAGTTTTCACAGCTAGAGGACGTTAGTTCATGTGTTTCATGTAGATAATACTGTGCTCACGCACAAGAAGTTATTTAAGAGTCAGCACTAATTGCCTGAAATGCAAGTCTGTCAAAAAATCTGAGATAAGGAGGCAGTCAGCAGAAGCTTAGATCCAAGGTAATTACAGAGGTAAAAAGTGTATTACTATAACTATAAAACTGGGGAATGGTACATAAAGGGATTATCTATCTTTTTAAACAATACATTTTTGGTGTTTACTATCCCTTTAAATTCTAATTCTAATGGTAGAACAAATTTTATTGTCAAAATTCGATTTGGAAAATCGAATGTTGATAAGAAAGAATTTTCTTTAAAATTAAAAAAATCTAATGTTATTTCCAGTTTTCAAATGTAAGTTTCGATTTCGAACGTTGGTTTCGAATTTGAATATTAGAAATACTATTTTGAAATCAAATATTAAAAAACAAATTAAAAAAATCGAATGTTAGTAATATTTTCGAATTTCATGTAAAATACACAGCTAAACATTCGATTATTCAAACAAATATTTTTTAATGTTCTTTAAAATTTGAAAAGAAATATTAAAAAAAAGTTTGTATCAAAATTATTTTTAAATTTTGAATGTTTCGAAACATTCGCCCATCCCATTCCTTCTGCAAATTTATTGTCATCCATGATTTTTTAATTTCAATTTTGAAAATTACATTTCATTAGTAAATCTACCTGTCTACATCTTCCCTTTTCTCACCTAGCTTCTAGGCTTCTACAAGAAGCCTCATCTGTTCCATATTGTTCTCCTGCATGTTCTCCTGCTCTGTTATCTCCACAGTACTTGCGCATCTGTTTTCCAACAGTCGTATGGAGGCACCATTTGTCCCCACCCAAAAAAATGGATGAAAATGTCCACATGGAGTCAAATCATTGAAGGTATAAAGACATTCCCAGGATTGGGGGTTATAGAAAGAGACCTCACATGGCCTCTGAAGCTTTAGGTAGATGCCAACTCTCTCAAGAGCATTGTCATTTAGCTCAAGTGTCTTCTCTGAATTATCCAATGCCTTAACATTTTCAACAAAGCGTGCAATACACCATATATGTTCTGTAGGACTAAACATATAAGCTCCAGTTTTTCGGACGTCTGGGTTAGCCACACCAACGGCCCATTCTAGACCATTTCCGACTTCTACTTCCCAGTAGTGAAATCCATTATTAAAGAGTTCATTACCAAGACAACAGCGCTCTTTCTCAAATTGGAGTGAGATGGGCTCATATTTAACAGCAGGAGGGTCTGGAGAGAGTATTAGATTGTCAGGCGAGATTGAAATTTTTGCGTTGGCAGTTTTAGGATTGAAGGTTATAAACTCTGAAATCGAGAGATTTATTTTAAAACTTAGGTACACATGGGAAGAGAAAGAAATATAACAATAAAGGAAAGAAGGAAGATCTAATATATGAAAATATATGGCTAATGGGGAGGGAAGGGGACCAAGATATTGATAATGATTGACAGTAAGTTGTAGACAAAAACAAAATTTATGCTTACCTGATAAATTTCTTTCTCTTGTGGTGTATCTAGTCCACGGGTTCATTTATTACTTGTGGGATATTCTCCTTCCCAACAGGAAGTTGCAAGAGGACACCCACAGCAGAGCTGTCTATATAGCTCCTCCCCTAACTGCCACCTCCAGTCATTCGACCGAAGACAAGTAAGAAAAAGGAGAAACTATAGGGTGCAGTGGTGACTGTAGTTTAAAAAATAAAAACACCTGCCTTAAAGTGACAGGGCGGGCCGTGGATTGGATACACCACAAGAGAAAGAAATTTATCAGATAAGCATACATTTTGTTTTCTCTTGTAAGGTGTATCCAGTCCACGGGTTCATCCATTACTTGTGGGATACCAATACCAAAGCTTTAGGACACGGATGAAGGGAGGGACAAGGCAGTTACTTAAATGGAAGGCACCACTGCCTGAAAGACCTTTCTCCCAAAAATAGCCTCTGAGGAAGCAAAAGTATCAAATTTGTAGAATTTAGAAAAAGTATGAAGCGAAGACCAAGTTGCCGCCTTACAAATCTGTTCAACAGAGGCGTCATGTTTAAAAGCCCATGTGGAGGCTACCGCTCTAGTAGAATGAGCTGTAATTCTTTCAGGAGGCTGCTGGTCAGCAGTCTCATAGGCTAAAGGAATTATGCTTCTTAGCCAAAAAGAAAGAGAAGTTGCCGAAGCCTTTTGGCCTCTCCTCTTTCCAGAGTAGACAACAAACAGTGCAGATGTTTGACGAAAATCCTTAGTAGCTTGCAAATAAAACTTTAAAGCACGAACCACGTCAAGATTGTGTAACAGACGTTCCTTCTTTGAAGAAGGATTAGGACACAGTGAAAGAAACAACAATTTCCTGATTGATATTCCTATTAGATACTACCTTAGGAAAAAAAACAGGTTTGGTACGCAAAACTACCTTATCTGCATGGAAGATCAGATAAGGAGAATCACACTGCAAGGCAGATAACTCTGAAACTCTTCGAGCCGAAGAGATAGCTACTGAAAACAGAACTGAACTTTCCAAGATAAAAGCTTGATATCTATGGAATTCAAGGGTTCAAACGGAACCCCTAGAAGAACCTTAAGAACTAAATTTAAACTCCATGGCGGAGCAACAGGTTTAAACACAGGCCTGATTCTAACCAAAGCCTGACAAAACGCCTGAACGTCTGGAACATCAGCCAGGCGCTTGTGCAAAAGAATAGACAGAGCAGAAATCTGTCCCTTTAAGGAACTAGCCGATAATCCCTTTTCCAATCCTTCTTGGAGAAAAGATAGTATCCTGGGAATCCTGACCTTACTCCACAAGTAACCCTTGGATTCACACCAATGAAGATATTTACACCATATCTTATGATAGATTTTCCTGGTGACAGGCTTTCGAGCCTGAACCAAAGTATCAATGACCGACTCGGAGAAACCACGTTTTGCTAAAATCAAGCGTTCAATCTCCAAGCAGTCAGACGCAGAGAAACTAGATTTGGATGTTTGAATGGACCTTGGAGTAGAAGGTCCTGCCTCAGCGGCAGAGTCCATGGTGGAAAGGATGACATGTCCACCAGATCTGCATACCAAGTCCTGCGTGGCTACGCAGGTGCAATCAAAATCACTGAAGCTCTCTCCTGCTTGATCTTGGCAATCAGACGAGGGAGGAGAGGAAACGGTGGAAACACATAAGCCAGGCTGAAGGACCAGGGCACTGATAGAGCATCTATCAGCGTCGCCTGGGGATCCCTCGACCTGGACCCGGAACGAGGAAGCTTGGCGTTCTGACGAGACGCCATCAGATCCAGTTCTGGTTTGCCCCATAATTGAATCAGCTGGGCAAATACCTCCGGATGGAGCTCCCACTCTCCCGGATGAAAAGTCTGCCGACTTAGAAAGTCCGCCTCCCAGTTCTCTACTTCTGGGATATGGATAGCAGATAGATGGCAAGAGTGAACCTCCGCCCATAAAATTATCTTTGAAACTTCCATCATTGCCAGGGGATATTGTCCGACTGAAATCTGATGAACTTGACCGCAGCTAGCTGAGGCCAAGACTGAAGAGCATTGAATATCGCTCTGAGTTCCAGAATGTTTATCGAAAGGAGGGCTTCTCCTGAGTCCACGAACCCTGAGCCTTCAGGGAGTTCCAGACCGCACCCCAGCCCAGAAAGCTGGCATCTGTCGTCACTATAGTCCACTCTGGCCTGCAGAAACTCATTCCCCTGGACAGGTGAACCCGAGATAACCACCAGAGAAGAGAATCCCTGGTCTTTTGAATCTGTGTAGTCCCCATTCCACTGATTGAGCATGTAAAGTTGCAGTGGTCTGAGATGTAGGCGGGCTAACGGAACTATGTCCATTGCCGCTACCATTAGGCCGATCATTTCCATACACTGAGCCACTGATGGCCGAGAAGTGGAATGAAGAACACGGCAGGAAGTTAGAAGCTTTGATATCCTGACCTCCATCAGAAAAATCTTCATTTCTACTGAATCTATCAGAGTTCCTAGGAAGGAAACTCTTGTGAAGGGAGAAAGAGAACTCTTTTCTCTGTTCACTTTCCACCCGTGAGACCTCAGAAAGGCCAGAACAATGTCCGTATGGGATTTGAAAAGTCGACGCCTCAATCAGAATGGCGCCGTGGCTAACCCGAAGGGAAGAGCCACAAACTGGTAATGCCTGTCTAGGAAGGCGAACCTTAGGGACTGATGATGCTCTCTGTGAATCGGAATGTGTAGATAAGCATCCTTTAAGTCCACGGTAGTCATATATTGACCCTCCTGGATCATCGGGAGGATGGTTCGAATTGTCTCCATTTTGAAGGATGGGACCCTGAGAAATTTGTTTAGGATTTTGAGATCCAAGATTGGTCTGAAATTTCCCTCTCTTTTGGAAACTATAAACAGTTTTGAATAGAAACCCTGCCCCTGCTCCTCTCTTGGAACTGGGTGGATCACTCCCATAACCAGTAGGTCTTGAACGCAACGTAAGAATGCCTCTCTCTTTATCTGGTTTGCAGATAATTGTGAGAGATGAAATCTCCCCTTTGGAGATGAACCTTTGAATTCCAGAAGATAACCCTGGGAAACAATCTCTAGTGCCCAGGGATCCTGGACGTCTCTTGCCCAAGCCTGGGCGAAGAGAGAAAGTCTGCCCCTACTAGATCCGGTCCCGGATGGGGGCTACCCCTTCATGCTGTCTTAGAGGCAGCAGCAGGCTTCTTGGCCTGCTTACCTTTGTTCCAAGTCTGGTTAAGTCTCCAGACTGGTTTGGACTGGGTGAAATTTCCCTCTTGTTTTGCATTAGAGGAAACCGAAGGTGCGCCACCCTTGAAGTTTCGAAAGGAACGAAAATTATTCTGCTTGGTCCTTAATTTGCTGGACCTATCCTGAGGAAGGGCATGACCCTTTCCTCCAGTAATGTCAGAGAGGGGTGTTAAGAAGATTAGACTTTGAAGTAACATCTGCTGACCAGGACTTAAGCCGAAGCGCCCTGCGCGCCAGAATGGCAAAACCTGAATTCTTAGCCGTCAGCTTGGTTAAATGAAAAACGGCATCAGAAATTAAGGAATTAGCTAACTTAAGAGCTTTAATCCTGTCTAAAATATCATCTAATGGGGTCTCCACCTGTAGAGCCTCCTCAAGAGACTCGAACCAGAAAGCCGCTGCAGCAGTAACTGGGGCAATGCATGCAAGAGGCTGGAGAATAAAACCTTGATGTATAACAATTTTCTTAAGGAGACCCTCCAATTTTTTATCCATTGGATCTAGGAAAGCACAACTGTCCTCGACGGGGATAGTTGTACGCTTCGCTAGGGTAGAGACTGCTCCCTCCACCTTAGGGACCGTCTGCCACGAGTCCCATATGGCGGCATCTATGGGAAACATCTTTTTAAAAGCAGGAGGGGGAGAGAACGGCACACCTGGTCTATCCCATTCCTTAGTAATAATTTCCGAAAACCTCTTAGGGACTGGAAAAACATCAGTGTAAACAGGCACTGCAAAGTACTTGTCCATCTTACACAATTTCTCTGGAACTACAATGGGTTCACAGTCATCCAGAGTTGCTAAAACCTCCCTAAGCAATAAGCAGAGGTGTTCGAGCTTAAATTTAAACGCTGTCATTTCAGAATCAGACTGAAGCAACGCCTTCCCTGAATCTGAAATGTCACCCACAGATAGAAGCTCTCCTGCCTCAGCTTCTGAGTATTGTGAGGGTATATCAGACACAGGTATTAAAGCGTCAGAAAGCTCTGTATTAGTTCTGGCCCCAGAGCTGTCTTGCTTTCTTTGTAACCCTGGCAGTTTGGACAATACCTCTGTAAGGGTATTAGTCATAACTGCCGCCATGTCCTGTAAGGTAAAAGAATTAGACGCACTAGATGTACTTTGCGTCACTTGAGCGGGAGTTATAGGTTCTGACACATGGGGAGAGCTAGATGGCATAATCTCTCTTTTTTCAGTCAGAGAATCCTCTGGAGATAAATCTTTAAGCGCCATAATATGGTCTTTATAGTTTATAGAAATTTCAGTACATTTGGTACACATTCTAAGAGGGGGTTTCTCCATGGCTTCCAAACATACTGAACAAGAAGTTTCCTCTATGTCAGACATGTTTAACAGACTAGTAATGAGACAAGCAAGCTTGGAAAACACTTTAATAAAGGCGAAACAGTAATTAAACAAAAACGTTACTGTGCCTTTAAGAGGAAAAAAAACTAGCACTTAAACTGCAAAACAGTGTAAAAATATAGTAAAGTCTTCGAAATTTTTACAGTGTGTGTAAGGGACTAAAGCAACATTGCACCCACTTGCAAATGGATGATTAACCCCTTAGCCCCCAAACCGGATTAAAAAATGTCAACCACTGTTAAAAAACAGTTGAGCAACTGCCACAGCTCTGCTGGGGCTCCTACCTGCCCTCAAATACAATTTGGTGAAGGAATAAACCCCTTATAATGGTCCTCAGATGCCAAAGGACTGCTCTAGGGAAGCTGGATGTCTCAGTCTGAATTAAAACTGTGCAGCAATAGCGCTAAAATAGGCCCCTCCCACCGTGTACTGGATGTCAGAGGGGCCTTAAGAAAATACTCCTAAGAGTATCTGACTAGCCATGTGGAAAACTAGGCCCCAAATAAAGATTTATCTCCCTCAGAGAAAAAACTTTCTATTTATGAAAACATGTAAACGTTTTGACACTGAATAATATTAACATGAGTATTACCCTGTTTTGTAAGCATGTTCCCAGTCGCTGTTAAATCACTGCATCAGGCTTACCTCAAATACACAAGGCTCTGTCAGCATTTTCTAGAACTTATTTCATCTCTCTAGAAATAAAAATACTGAACATACCTCGAAGCAGGTAATCTGCAGACCGTTCCCCCAACTGAAGCTTTCTTCCATACTCTTCATTTATGTGTGAGAACAGCAATGGACCTTAGTTACAAACCGCTAAGATCATCAACCTCCAGGCAGAATTCTTCATCTAATTTCTACCTGAGAGTAAAAACGGTACAACGCCGGTACCATTTAAAAATAACAAACTTTTGATTGAAGATAACACTACACTAAGTCACCACTTATCTCTTGATACTTCCCTTGTCGAGAGTTGCAAGAGAATGACTGGAGGTGGCAGTTAGGGGAGGAGCTATATAGACAGCTCTGCTGTGGGTGTCCTCTTGCAACTTCCTGTTGGGAAGGAGAATATCCCACAAGTAATGGATGAACCCGTGGACTGGATACACCTTACAAGAAAAATATTGGTAACAAAAAGAAGAAGCAGATAAGAGAGGGAGACAGATATAAGAAAGAGAGAAAGAGAGAGGAGAGAGAGACAAAGAGAGACAGAAATAAGGAGAGAGAGAAAGAGGGAGAGAGATAGCGAGAGACAGAGAGAGAGAGAAAGAGAGAGAGAAAGAAAAAGAGAAAGATTAAGAAAGAGAGAAAGAGAGAGAAAAAGAGAGCGAGAGAGAAAGAGAGAGAGAAAGAGAGAGAGAAACAGAGAAAGAAACAGAGAGAGAGAAAGAAAGACAGAGAGATAGAAATAGAGAGAGATAGAAAGAGAGAAAGAAATAGTAAGAAAGAGAGATCGAGATGAAGAGATAGTGAGAAAAAGAGAGAGAAAGAGTAAGAAAGAGAGAGAGAGAAAGAGAAAGAGAGAGAGAAAGAAAGAGAGAGAGAAAAAGATAGAGAAAGATAGAGAAAGAAAGAAAGAAAGAAAGAAAGAAAGAAAGAGAAGAGGAAAAAAAGAGAGAGAAAAAGAGAGAGAAAGAGAGGGAGTAAGAAAGAGAGAGAGAAACATAGAAAGAAACAGAGAGAGATAGAAATAGAGAGAGAGATAGAAAGAGAGAAAGAAAACATAATTTATGCTTACCTGATAAATTCCTTTCTTCTGTTGTGTGATCAGTCCACGGGTCATCATTACTTCTGGGATATAACTCCTCCCCAACAGGAAATGCAAGAGGATTCACCCAGCAGAGCTGCATATAGCTCCTCCCCTCCACGTCAGTCCCAGTCATTCGACCAAGAATCAACGAGAAAGGAGTAACCAAGGGTGAAGTGGTGACTGGAGTATAATTTAAAAGATATTTACCTGCCTTAAAACAGGGCGGGCCGTGGACTGATCACACAACAGAAGAAAGGAATTTATCAGGTAAGCATAAATTATGTTTTCTTCTGTTATGTGTGATCAGTCCACGGGTCATCATTACTTCTGGGATACCAATACCAAAGCAAAAGTACACGGATGACGGGAGGGATAGGCAGGCTCATTATATAGAAGGAACCACTGCCTGAAGAACCTTTCTCCCAAAAATAGCCTCCGAAGAAGCAAAAGTGTCAAATTTGTAAAATTTGGAAAAAGTATGAAGCGAAGACCAAGTTGCAGCCTTGCAAATCTGTTCAACAGAGGCCTCATTCTTAAAGGCCCAAGTGGAAGCCACAGCTCTAGTGGAGTGAGCTGTAATTCTTTCAGGAGGCTGCTGACCAGCAGTCTCATAGGCTAAACGTATTATGCTACGAAGCCAAAAAGAGAGAGAGGTAGCAGAAGCTTTTTGACCTCTCCTCTGTCCAGAATAAACGACAAACAGGGAAGAAGTTTGGCGAAAATCTTTAGTTGCCTGCAAGTAGAACTTGAGGGCACGAACTACATCCAGATTGTGTAGAAGACGTTCCTTCTTTGAAGAAGGATTTGGACACAAGGATGGAACAACAATCTCTTGATTGATATTCCTGTTAGTGACCACCTTAGGTAAGAACCCAGGTTTAGTACGCAGAACTACCTTGTCTGAGTGAAAAATCAGATAAGGAGAATCACAATGTAAGGCTGATAACTCAGAGACTCTTCGAGCCGAGGAAATAGCCATTAAAAACAGAACTTTCCAAGATAACAATTTTATATCAATGGAATGAAGGGGTTCAAATGGAACACCCTGTAAAACGATAAGAACTAAGTTTAAACTCCATGGCGGAGCAACAGCTTTAAACACAGGCTTGATCCTAGCTAAAGCCTGACAAAAAGCCTGGACGTCTGGATTTTCTGACAGACGCCTGTGTAACAAGATGGACAGAGCTGAAATCTGTCCCTTTAATGAACTAGCTGATAAACCCTTTTCTAACCCTTCTTGTAGAAAAGACAATATCCTAGAGATCCTAACCTTACTCCAGGAGTAATGTTTGGATTCGCACCAGTATAGGTATTTACGCCATATTTTATGGTAAATCTTTCTGGTAACAGGCTTCCTAGCCTGTATCAGGGTATCAATAACCGACTCAGAAAAACCACGTTTTGATAAAATCAAACGTTCAATTTCCAAGCAGTCAGCTTCAGAGAAGTTAGATTTTGATGTTTGAATGGACCCTGTATCAGAAGGTCCTGTCTTAGAGGTAGAGACCAAGGCGGACAGGATGACATGTCCACTAGATCTGCATACCAAGTCCTGCGTGGCCATGCAGGCGCTATTAGAATCACTGATGCTCTCTCCTGTTTGATTTTGGCAATCAATCGAGGAAGCAGCGGAAAGGGTGGAAACACATAAGCCATCCCGAAGTTCCAAGGTGCTGTCAAAGCATCTATCAGAACCGCTCCCGGATCCCTGGATCTGGACCCGTAGCGAGGAAGTTTGGCGTTCTGGCGAGACGCCATGAGATCTATCTCTGGTTTGCCCCAACGTCGAAGTATTTGGGCAAAGACCTCCGGATGAAGTTCCCACTCCCCCGGATGAAAAGTCTGGCGACTCAAGAAATCCGCCTCCCAGTTCTCCACTCCCGGGATGTGGATTGCTGACAGGTGGCAAGAGTGAGACTCTGCCCAGCGAATTATCTTTGATACTTCCACCATTGCTAGGGAGCTTCTTGTCCCTCCCTGATGGTTGATGTAAGCTACAGTCGTGATGTTGTCCGACTGAAACCTGATGAACCCCCGAGTTGTTAATTGGGGCCAAGCTAGAAGGGCATTGAGAACTGCTCTCAATTCCAGAATGTTTATTGGAAGGAGACTCTCCTCCTGATTCCATAGTCCCTGAGCCTTCAGAGAATTCCAGACAGCGCCCCAACCTAGTAGGCTGGCGTCTGTTGTTACAATTGTCCAGTCTGGCCTGCTGAATGGCATCCCCCTGGACAGGTGTGGCCGATGAAGCCACCATAGAAGAGAATTTCTGGTCTCTTGATTCAGATTCAGGGTAGGGGACAAATCTGAGTAATCCCCATTCCACTGACTTAGCATGCATAATTGCAGAGGTCTGAGGTGTAGGCGTGCAAAAGGTACTATGTCCATTGCCGCTACCATTAAGCCGATCACCTCCATGCATTGAGCTACTGACGGGTGTTGAATGGAATGAAGGACACGGCATGCATTTTGAAGCTTTGTTAACCTGTCCTCTGTCAGGTAAATCTATAAGAGTCCCCAAGAATGGAACTCTTGTGAGAGGAAAAAGAGAACTCTTCTTTTCGTTCACTTTCCATCCATGCGACCTTAGAAATGCCAGAACTAACTCTGTATGAGACTTGGCAGTTTGAAAGCTTGTATTAGAATGTCGTCTAGGTATGGAGCTACCGAAATCCCTCGCGGTCTTAGTACCACCAGAAGGGCACCCAGAACCTTTGTGAAGATTCTTGGAGCCGTAGCCAATCCGAATGGAAGAGCTACAAACTGGTAGTGCCTGTCTAAGAAGGCAAACCTTAGATACCGGTGATGATCTTTGTGGATCGGTATGTGAAGGTAAGCATCCTTTAAATCCACTGTGGTCATGTACTGACCCTCTTGGATCATGGGTAAGATTGTCCGAATAGTTTCCATTTTGAACGATGGAACTCTTAGGAATTTGTTTAGAATCTTTAAATCTAAGATTGGCCTGAAAGTTCCCTCTTTTTTGGGAACCACAAACAGGTTTGAGTAGAACCCTTGTCCTTGTTCCGACCGCGGAACCGGATGGATCACTCCCATTATTAACAGATCTTGTACGCAGCGTAGAAACGCTTCTTTCTTTATCTGGTTTGTTGACAACCTTGACAGATGAAATCTCCCTCTTGGGGGAGATAATTTGAAGTCTAGAAGGTATCCCTGAGATATGATCTCTAGTGCCCAGGGATCCTGAACATCTCTTGCCCAGGCCTGGGCGAAGAGAGAGAGTCTGCCCCCCACTAGATCCGGTCCCGGATCGGGGGCTCTCGGTTCATGCTGTCTTTGGGGCAGCAGCAGGTTTCCTGGCCTGCTTGCTCTTGTTCCAGGACTGGTTAGGCTTCCAGCCTTGCCTGTAACGAGCAACAGCTCCTTCCTGTTTTGGTGCAGTGGAGGTTGATGCTGCTCCTGTTTTGAAGTTCCGAAAGGGACGAAAATTAGACTGTCTAGCCTTAGCTTTGGCTTTGTCTTGAGGTAGGGCGTGGCCCTTACCTCCTGTAATGTCAGCGATAATCTCTTTCAAACCGGGCCCAAATAAAGACTGCCCCTTGAAAGGTATATTAAGTAATTTGGACTTAGAAGTAACATCCGCTGACCAGGATTTTAGCCACAGCGCCCTACGTGCCTGTATGGCGAATCCTGAGTTCTTAGCCGTAAGTCTGGTTAAATGTACTACGGCCTCCGAAATGAAGGAATTAGCTAGTTTAAGGACTCTAAGCCTGTCCGTAATGTCGTCTAGCGTAGATGAACTAAGGTTCTCTTCAAGCGACTCAATCCAAAATGCTGCCGCAGCCGTAATCGGCGCGATACATGCAAGGGGTTGTAATATAAAACCTTGTTGAACAAACATTTTCTTAAGGTAACCCTCTAATTTTTTATCCATTGGATCTGAGAAAGCACAGCTATCCTCCACCGGGATAGTGGTACGCTTAGCTAAAGTAGAAACTGCTCCCTCCACCTTGGGGACCGTTTGCCATAAGTCCCGAGTGGTGGCGTCTATTGGAAACATCTTTCTAAATATTGGAGGGGGTGAGAACGGCACACCGGGTCTATCCCACTCCTTAGTAACAATTTCAGTTAGTCTCTTAGGTATAGGAAAAACGTCAGTACTCGCCGGTACCGCAAAGTATTTATCCAACCTACACAGTTTCTCTGGTATTGCAACGGTGTTACAATCGTTGAGAGCTGCTAAGACCTCCCCTAGTAATACACGGAGGTTCTCCAATTTAAATTTAAAATTTGAAATATCTGAGTCCAATCTGTTTGGATCAGAACCGTCACCCACAGAATGAAGCTCTCCGTCCTCATGCTCTGCGAGCTGTGACGCAGTATCAGACATGGCCCTAGCATTGTCAGCGCACTCTGTTCTCACCCCAGAGTGATCACGCTTGCCTCTTAGTTCTGGTAATTTAGACAAAACTTCAGTCATAACAGTAGCCATATCTTGTAATGTTATCTGTAATGGCCGCCCAGATGTACTAGGCGCCAAAATATCACGCACCTCCCGGGCGGGAGATGCAGGTACTGCCGCGTGAGGCGAGTTAGTCGGCATAACTCTCCCCTCGCTGTTTGGTGAAATTTGTTCACATTGTACAGATTGACTTTTATTTAAAGTAGCATCAATACAGTTAGTACATAAATTTCTATTGGGCTCCACCTTGGCATTGGAACAAATGACACAGATATCTTCCTCTGAGTCAGACATGTTTAACACACTAGCAAAAAACTTACAACTTGGTTATAATCTTTTTTAGCAAAAAACGTACTGTGCCTCAAAGAGGTACTAACGATTAAATGACAGTTGAAATAATGAACTGAAAAACAGTTATAGCATCAAACTTTAAAACAACAAAACTTTTAGCAAAGGTTTGTTCCCATTAGTAAAATAACAATAATTAAATTTGACATAAAAAATACAAAGCAACGTTTTTATTCACAGTCACTATAAGAATTCTCACAGCTCTGCTGAGAGAATTTACCTCCCTTCAAAGAAGTTTGAAGACCCCTGAGATCTATCAGAGATGAACCGGATCATGCAGGAAATATAAAAGTAACTGACTGGTATTTTTTGATGCGTAGCAAAGAGCGCCAAAAACGGCCCCTCCCTCTCCCACACAGCAGTGAAGAGAAACGAAACTGTCACAATTAAAGCAAAAAAACTGCCAAGTGGAAAATAATGCCCAAATATTTATTCACACAGTACCTCAGCAATGTAAACGATTCTACATTCCAGCAAAAACGTTTAACATGATAAATAGTTATTAAAAAGGATTAGTGACCTTTAACAGAGTAGTTCCGGTGAAATACCATCCCCAGAATACTGAAGTGTATACATACATGTCATTTTAACGGTATGGCAGGATTTTCTCATCAATTCCATTCAGAAAATAAAAACTGCTACATACCTCAATGCAGATTCATCTGCCCGCTGTCCCCTGATCTGAAGCCTTTACCTCCCTCAGATGGCCGAGAACAGCAATATGATCTTAACTACTCCGGTTAAAATCATAGTAAAAAACTCTGACAGATTCTTCCTCAAACTCTGCCAGAGAAGTAATAACACGCTCCGGTGCTATTTTAAAATAACAAACTTTTGATTGAAGTCATAAAAACTAAGTATAATCACCATAGTCCTCTCACACATCCTATCTAGTCGTTGGGTGCAAGAGAATGACTGGGACTGACGTGGAGGGGAGGAGCTATATGCAGCTCTGCTGGGTGAATCCTCTTGCATTTCCTGTTGGGGAGGAGTTATATCCCAGAAGTAATGATGACCCGTGGACTGATCACACATAACAGAAGAAATAGTAAGAAAGAGAGATCGAGAGGAAGAGATAGTGAGAAAAAGAGAGAGAAAGAGAAAGAGAGAGAGAAAGAAAGAGAGAGAGAAAAAGATAGAGAAAGATAGAGAAAGAAAGAAAGAAAGAAAGAAAGAGAAGAGGAAAAAAAGAGAGAGAAAAAGAAAGAGAAAGAGAGGGAGTAAAAAAAAGAGAGAGAGAAACATAGAAACAGAGAGAGATAGAAATAGAGAGATAGAAAGAGAGAAAGAAATAGTAAGAAAGAGAGATCGAGAGGAAGAGATAGTGAGAAAAAGAGAGAGAAAGAGTAAGAGAGAGAGAAAGAGAAAGAAAGAGAGAAAGAGAGGGAAAAAGATAAAGAAAGATAGAGAAAGAGAGAAAAAAAGAGAAGAGAAAAAAAGAGAGAAAGAGAGAGAGAAAGAGAGAGAGTAAGAAATAGAGAGAGAGGAGAGAAAGAGAGACATATATGTAAGAGGGGAGAGAGGGGCATAAAAGAGAGATAGAGGGAGGAAGATTTGAGATTGAGGGAAATGGAAATATTATATATATATATATATCTATGACAAGAAGCCAGACAATAAAATTATTTGGCGTTAAATACAGTGGAGCAAAAAAGTATTTAGTCAGCCACCAATTGTGCAAGTTCTCCCACTTAAGAAGATGAGAGAGGCCTGTAATTTTCATCATAGGTATACCTCAACTATGAGAGACAAAATGTGGAAACAAATCCAGACAATCACATTGTCTGATTTGGAAATAATTTATTTGGAAATTATGGTGGAAAATAAGTATTTGGTCAATATCAAAAGTTCATCTCAATACTTTGTTATATATCCTTTGTTGGCAATGACAGAGGTCAAACGTTTTCTGTAAGTCTTCACAAGGCTGTCAGACACTGTTGCTGGTATGTTGGCCCATTCCTGCATGCAGATTTCCTCTAGAGCAGTGATGTTTTGGGACTGTCGCTGGGCAACACAGACTTTCAACTCCCTCCAAAGGTTTTCTATGGGGTTGAGATCTGGAGACTGGCTAGGCCACTCCAGGACCTTGAAATGCTTCTTACGAAGTCACTCCTTCATTGCCCGGGCGGTGTGTTTGGGATCATTGTCATGCTCAAAGACCCAGCCACGTTTCATCTTCAATGCCCTTGCTGATGGAAGGAGGTTTGCACTCAAAATCTCACGATACATGGCCCCATTCATTCTTTCATGTACACGGATCAGTCGTCCTGTTCCCTTTGCAGAGAAACAGCCCCAAAGCATGATGTTGCCACCCCCATGCTTCACAGTAGGTATGATGTTCTTTGGTTGCAACTCAGCATTCTCTCTCCTCCAAACACGACGAGTTGTGTTTCTACCAAACAGTTCTACTTTGGTTTCATCTGACCATATGACATTCTCCCAATCCGCTTCTGGATCATCCAAATGCTCTCTAGCATACTTCAGACGGGCCCAGACATGTACTAAGCAGGGGGACACGTCTGGCACTGCAGGATCTGAGTCCCTGGTGACGTAGTGTGTAACTGATGGTAACCTTTGTTACGTTGGTCCCAGCTCTCTGCAGGTCATTCACTAGGTCCCCCCGTGTGGTTCTGGGATGTTTGCTCACTGTTCTTGTGATCATTTTGACCCCACGGGGTGAGGTCTTGCGTGGAGCCCCAGATCGAGGGAGATTATCAGTGGTCTTGTATGTCTTCCATTTTCTAATTATTGCTCCCACAGTTGATTTCTTCACACCAAGCTGCTTGCCTATTGCAGATTCAGTCTTCCCAGCCTGGTGCAAGTCTACAAATTTTGTTTCTGGTGTCCTTCGACAGCTCTTTGGTCTTCACCATAGTGGAGTTTGGAGTGTGACTGTTTGAGGTTGTGGACAGGTGTCTTTTATAATGATAACAAGTTCAAACAGGTGCCATTAATACAGGTAATGAGTGGAGGACAGAGGAGCCTCTTAAAGAAGAAGATACAGGTCTGTGAGAGCCAGAAATCTTGCTTGTTTGTAGGTGACCAAATACTTATTTTCCACCATAATATGAAAATAAATTTTTTCCAAATCAGAAAATGTGATTGTCTGGATTTGTTTCCACATTTTGTCTCTCATAGTTGAGATATACCTATGATGAAAATTACAGGCCTCTCTCATCTCAGAAAGAGAGCAAGAGAAAGAAAGAGAGAAAGAAAGAAATAAAGAGTAAGAAAGAGAGAGAAAGAGAGAGAGAGAGAGAGAGAAAGAGAGCAAGAGAGAGAAAGAGAGAGAGTAAGAAAGAAAGAAAGAAAGAAAGAAAGAGAGAAAGAGAGAGTAAGAAAGAGAGAGAGAAAGAGAGAGAAAGTAAAAGGCAAAGATTAAGAAAGAGAGAGAAAAAAAGAGAGCTAGAGAGAAAGAAAGAGAGAAAGAGAGAGTAAGAAAGAGAGAGAGAAAGAGTAAGAAAGAGAGAGAGAAAGAGAGAGAAAGAGAGCAAGAGAGAAAGAGAGAGAGAGAGAGAGAGAGAAAGAGAGAAAGAGAGAGTAAGAAAGAGAGAGAGAAAGAGTAAGAAAGAGAGAGAGAAAGAGAGCAAGAGAGAAAGAGAGAGAGAGAAAGAAAGAGAGAAAGAAAGAAATAAAGGGTAAGAAAGAGAGAGAGAAAGAGAGAAAGAGACAGAGAGAGAAAGAGAGAAAGAGAGAGAGAGCAAGAGAGAAAGAAAGAAAGCGAAAGAGAGAGAGAGAAAGAGAGAGAAAGAGAAAGAAAGAAAGAAAGAGAAAGAGAGTGAGAGAGAGAGAAACAGTGAGAGAGAGAGAAAGAAAGAGAGAGAGAGAAAAAGAGAGCGCGAGAAAGAAAGAGAGAAAGAGAGAGAGAGAAAGAGAGAGAGCAAGAAAGAGAGAGAGAGGTAGAAAGAGAGACATATATGTAAGAGGGGTGAGAGGGTCATAAAAGAGAGATATAGGGAGGAAGATTTGAGATTGAGGGAAATGGAAATATTATATATATATCTATGACAAAAAGCCAGACAATGATATTATATGGAGTTAAATAAGGAAAAAGAAAGTGCTCTGTCTTAGTGTTTAAAATGAAGTTGTATCTATGTTTCTAGATCTTACAGTTCAGTACTTCATTAATATGATAAATCATTTCCAGTTAATAAATTAATTTAGTCTTCAATGGATGAATAAATGCAAAAAAAGTGTAATGTGTTAAAACATTTTATTACTGCACTATTGCTGGTATGTAATGATGTGTAACCCCTGCAACGTTCATGATTCAGATAGAACATACAACTTTCCGATTTACTTTTATTATCAAATATGCTTCGTTCTCTTGGTATCCTTGTTTGAAGTAGGCGCAGGAGGTGGGAGTTAGCTGCTGATTGGTGGCTGCACATATATGCCTCTTGTCATTGGCTCACCAATGTGTTCAGCTAGCTCCCAGTAGTGCATTGCTACTCCTTCAATAAAGGATATAAAGATAATGAAGCAAAATTGATGATAGATTTAAATTGGAATTTTGTTTACAATTGTATTCTTTATCGGAATCATGAAAGACATTTTTGGGTTTCATTTCCCTTTAATGAATGTAGACCACAGAGAAGGATGGAGATGCCAGGGATTTTCAGGAAAGTAAAGTCTGTAAAGAGAGTAATAGGAAGGTGATGAGAATTAGACGTTGTTATATTTACCTCGGTTCATGACAGCTTTGCGCCACTCTGCAGACAGAAAAGAGACATATAACACTAATATGAGACAGTGATGCATATAAGGATGTGAAATCTCAGCTCCCTTGTGACATACAGAGGCATCAGATAAATCATTTGAAAGAAGAGAATCTCCTCTTTCAAATAAGTGGTTGTTTTATCCTATAAATATCATGGAGAATGATGTGAAAATGGCAATAACTTGATTTGTTAGAGCATGTCGTTTTTTAATCATAGACCCTACAAAGCAGTTAAACACATAGCTAAAGCCACCCTTTGTGTAATCGCTGCACGTGACTTGCTTGCATGTGATTTCCTGCTCGATAGCTGTAATATTTGGAGCTGCTGAGTTGCACTTTACCTTTTATGTTTAGGCCAAGTTCATATTGGTGGTATTAACTAGTCTTGAAGTGAAAACATTTTCAGCTGCTGAGCCAAGTGTGCTAAAATCGAAGGTACGGTAAGAAATAGTTAAAATACCGCTCTTCACTATAAGAAAATGTTATTTTTATTTTATTAATATAGGGGACTGCACTCTCAGACTGGACTGGGTACACATCCCATGACCCTGCAACATGCTCAGCCCTGGGTGCTCAATGGCACTCACAGGAAGTTGTGCTGTCCCCAGAGTCACAGGCAGTTAACCCCAGACAGGTCTGGGTGCAAGAACCATAGGGAAAATTACAAAATAAATTAATACAACACACAGAGAAAGTCCAACACTCACTTACAAGCTTTTTATCTTAGATGAGAGCTTGTGAGCGCTGGACTTTCTCTGTGTGTTGTATTCATTTGTTTTGTCCTTTTCCCTATGGGCCTTGCATCCAGACCTGTCTGGGGTTAACTGCCTGTGACTCTGGGGACAGCACAGCTTCCTGTGAGTGCCATTGAGCACCCAGGGCTGAGCATGTTGCAGAGTCATGGTGTGTACACAGTCAAGTCTGAGAGTGCAGTACCCTTCTGTGTTTTGTAAATGTCTAGGGTGATAACATAAGCCTGTGCACCCTTCGCTTTTTCCCAGTTTGTTGGATAGAGAGCTTGCATTGTTTGGCTGGTTTAGGGTCCCAGGTTTTGGAAGGGACCTTGACGTGCTACCTGGGCTTGTCCCATTTGGCCAGATGCGGTAACTAACCCTTCCATTTTTGCTTTTAATCTTAGCTGAGGGCTTGTACGTGAGTGTTGGACTTTCTCTATGTGTTGTATATATATATATATATATATATATATACTGTATATATATATATATATATATATATATATATATATATATACCCTAGACTTGCCACCCAGCTGGTATTCTACCAACAAGGGGTCAGATTACAAGTGGCGCACAAATATGTTTGTTTGCTCGAGCGCTAACTGCACTAAAAGTAAAAAATTATTGTGGCCACATTACATGATGAAAGTAAAATGTTATCGCAGAAAAAATGACAATTATCGCTTGTGCTCTAACCTGACACTGCACTAGATCAACTGCGCTAGAAATACTTCATTTTTAATATGTTTTATTATGTTTTGAATTGAAATACTTGAAATTCCTATATTCTTCACATAGAGGAAACTGTTCTTTCTATTTCTAAACATACCGGGGGCAAGGACTATAGTGAGAAATTCTAAGTACTAATTTTGCATGAAAAACAAGAAAGTTGTTTGCTGTTTTTTTTTTGTTTTTGTATTTTTTTTGCACAATCTGTTACTTTAAATTAACATATTTGTTTTTACCAATGGAGCACCATTAAGTTTAAAGAGAAGAGATTCCTTTTTCAAATGAGTGGTCACATGACACTAAAGCTTACATATATGATGAAAAATGAGAAGGTGACTCATTTCTTTTAATGATGGGTTAAATAACTCACTAGTTATCAAAAGCACAATGAATAATAACAATTAATTAGGCAGCTAGACATTTCCTTTGGATTAATAACACTTTGTGACAGTTTGTCTGTACAGATATTTATTTTTTGACACAATTACTTACCCACTTCTAAGGTCAATTCATCTGTAAGAAGAAAAAGACACATGAGATTTAGCAAATGTCTGTTTCCATTAAAGGGACACTCAGGCCAAAATAAACTTTTATGATTCAGATAGAGCAGCAGTTTTAAGACACTTAACAAATTTACTTCCATTATCAAATTTTGCGCAGTCTTTTTATATTCACACTTTCTGGGAAACAAGATCCTACTGAGCATGTGCACAAGCTCACAGGGTATACGTATGCTAGCTGTGATTGGCTGATGTCTGTCACATGATACAGGGGGCGGAAAATGAGAGGAAAAAAATAAATTTGTCAGAAAGATAAGTCAAGTCATTGTCTTTTTATTATGCACTTGTATTATGCTATTCTACTGCATTGAGTGGTTCTTTAAAATCAAACAAAAGTCATTGTTCTTTTTTCTTTCAGTTAAAAGAGATAATTTTAAATGTATTACAGTTTTTTGTTTTTTTTTAGCTTGTGAAGTATCACTGTCCACCAATAAAGGAGTGCCAGATATGCCTATCAACCAATAAGCAATCAGTCCTTTTAAAAAAAAAAGCATAAGTTTCAATTTACGTCTATTATCTACTTTGCTTCATTCTCTTGACATCTTTTGTTGAAAAGCATATCTAAATAGTCTCAGTAGCTGCACATAGATGCCTTGTGTGATTGGCTCACCCATGTGCATTGCTATTTCATCATCAACAAAGGTTATCTGAAGAATGAAGCAAATTAAACAATAGAATATTGGGTTTCATGTTCCCTTTAAGGACTAGCTGCACTTCATTTAAAAATGAAAAAAAAAAACAGCTTTACCTTTAATTCCTCATAACATGTTTAATAAGATGACTAGGGATGGGCAAATGTTTTGCAACTTTCGAGAAATGAAATTGATTTTAACACATCAGTTTGTTCCTTTTGTACAACATTCTAACATTCTTTTAATGCAATAGTATTTCTAATGCGATCTTTAAATGTTCTCTTCAATTCAAATTTTTCTAATAATTCTATTTTTCGATTTGAAAAATTTGAATCAACATATTTGTATCTATTATGTATTATTTTACAAAATTTCCTACCACATGAACTATTAAACTTCTGAATAGTATTTGTTTATTCAAATGTTACTTTCGAACTTTCAAATGTGGATATTCGATCTAATTACAGGGGCGGACTGATCAGCCGGGCAAATAGGACCTGGACCGAGGGCCCAGCAAGTAGGGGGACCCCACAAATCTCCATGGGTTTGACAGCTACCCTATCAGTAACTAAGCAGTTAAGTGTGGGTTTAGTGGGGCCCTGGCCCCAGAGTGGGGGCCTTGAGCCTAGATGTGGGGTTAGTTGCTGCAGGGGATCCTGTCAGGGGTCTGTGACTGTGAGGGCCATGGAGTGAGGGATTTGGCTCTGGAGGTTGGCTACCATATTAATTTTATTATGTGTCAGTGTGAGACTAATTTTCCTAATTTTTGCCCAGGGCCCTGATTGGTCTCAGTTCACCCCTGTCTAATTATGAACATTCAAAAACAAAAGGAACATTCAAAAACCGGAAATAACATTTGATTTTCCGAATATGAATTGATTTCCCTTCTTATCAACATTAGATTCTCCAAAATGAATGTCCACAGGACTATTTGTTCTCCTAAACAAATTGCACTTTCAACACATTCGCAAATCCCTAACTCCTTCATAATCCACAGTGATTGGGTATGTGCAGAAGCTCATGTATATATTTTCCTAATTGGTGCAAAGGAAGTAAGATAAACAATATTTTGTAGGGGGGGGAGGTGGGTCTCAGGGCTTTACAAAATTATATTTTTGTAACAACATGACAGTTTTAAATACTTTTAAAACATATATTTTGCGTGCAGATATTTTGCAATGTAACAAATTATTTCTGAGTTATAATTAAAAAAATTAAAAAATGACTTTAATGTCCCTTTAAGTTTTTTTTTAATGCAAAACATATTTGTAAAAAGTGCTCTTTCATATCCTTGTTAGAATATATATATATATATAGTTTTCTATCCCTTTAAAGTTACATTAAACTCTGGGTTTAATTCTCAAAAAAATGTTTAGTTATGCATAACAAATAAACTACAATGAGCATTCATTATTTATTTAGCTGTCGCTACCCAGCATGCTTAGCTGCAGAGAAAGATGGGCTGCAATATTACTCAGGATAATTGCTTAGGAAATAGAGACACGTTGACACATTTTTTTGTATATTTACAGTTAGGGATTGGTTTTCATTCACATTTCTAACCACCATAACACGTTTGTGCGTCTAGTATGTCATCTGTCATTGTATTTGCAGAATGGTTACTCACCAACTTTTTTTTTGAGTCCCTCTAAAATAGAAAAAAAAAAAAGATTGAATTAGATTATCTAAACCAATGGTTTACAAACCTGCTATCAGGCCTACCTAACAGGCCACATTTTGAGGAAATCTGAACTGGAGCACAGGTGAAGTAATCAGCTGATTAGTAACCATGGTTATTTTACCTGCTCTCATACAAGGTTATCCAGAAAACCTGGCCTGTTGGGGAGGCATGAGCACAGGTTTGAAAACCAGTGATGTAAAGTAAATTGTTACTCATTTCCCCTCAGCCCCCATTTCAGATGTTCTCACCTTTCACTTTCAGCAGTCTAAACACATAGTAGATTAAAAGAGACACCACTAAAAGAAGGAGGATTAGAATGAACCAGAAGGCATAGGCATAACCCGAAACGCGTGGAAACAGGTCATCTGTGGAATGAAAGACAGTCTCTGAGTGAAGAGTATTTATTTCCTTTACAATTGTTGTGATAAATAATTATAATGATTATGAGAGATGTTAATGGGCTCTTAAACAATAAAAGAAAAATGCCAGTGGTTGTTTTTTTTTAAATAAATAAAGTTTTCTTAAATAGCATACAGCTATTTACAACAACAATTTAAATTCCTTGGCTTCAGTGTCAATTGTGCACAAGCATGTATTTCCTTCTATTTTAAAGAGCTTTTATTTAAAGGGACAGTATACAACAATTTTCACATAACTGCATGTAACAGACACTACTATAAAGAAAAATATACACAGATACTGATCTAAAAATCCAGTTTAAAACCTTTTAAAAACTTACTTAGAAGCTCCCAGTTTAGCACTGTTGATTAGATAAGCAGGAACACTCAGGGAAAGTGGCTAAATTGCAGACCCCCCCACTGCATATGAAAAGACAGATTATAAATAACAGAAGCCAGCAGTAGACCGAAAAAGCGCGTCTACTTCTGACACTGAGAGACTTGGTTATGAGTCTGAAAATCTGCACAATGGTATTAAAAATAAACAAAACTTTACATTGTTAAAAAAACACTCCCATATGTGCTATATAAATGGATCATCTACAAAACATTTATGCAAAGAAAAATTTGTGTATAATGGCCCTTTAATATATATGTTTGCATAGGTAATTGATGATTTTACTTATAGATAAAGTATTGTTTAGCTTTTAATGTTCCTTAAAAAAGGACATTGTAAGGGATTGGAAATTTTTCATGATTCCATTCTCATGATTTTACATCACAGCTTGTTAAAATTTGTTCAGAGCCTTGTAATAAAAAGTTAGTCCTGTGATTCTGTGGAAGGGAGGGGGGCAAAGACCTGCGGGCAGACCACAACTGTCTGTCTGACACCATGCAGGAGAGGGAGATGCAGACTGAACGTTTGGTTCAGGGTTGTGTTTGGGTATCATCACAGTGTTGAACCTGGACTGTTCCTGTTGAGAGGAGACTTGGCTGAAAGTGTTTATCACCTTATGAGATGAAGTTTCTCCTGTATTTGATAAATGTGATCTACTTCCCTGTCACTGTATGACATCTTTAGCAACTAATGAGCCATTAACAATCAAAACGAAGTATTGCCTAACATATAATCAATCATTGCTTATTTCCCACATTTCCTGTGTTCAGTACTGACAGTTACCTTAGTGCTCTCCTGGTGCAAATAGATATGAAACTTACATTTTTTCTTTCATGATTCAGATAGGGAGAATTCAATTTTAAACAAATTTCCCATTTCCTTCTATTATCTAATTTGTTTCATTCACTTTGTATCCTTTCTTGAAGACATGTGTGTGTGTGGTTATGTATATATATATTTGTACCAATTTCTAAAAGTTATGACAAACACCATGCTGATAAGTTTGTTACTACAGAATTAACGTCTAATTCTTTCTAGCTACAATATAGATCTCCATTGTTCAATCCTATGTGCCAATCAGAAATGAAGACATTTATATATAATATACAGAGATTCCCCTATATAACTGCTAATTGATGTTATATTTTATTTTAGTTAGCACACTTGCTCTCGTGTATAGTCTTAGGATATATTAAATAATCCTTTAACCCCACTATATCACTTATGGTGACGCATACGTTTGATGTATAGATATAGCAGGTGTGAATGATATATGTTCTATTACACTATTGGATTTCAAGTGCTTTGTTTAATTACAATTTGAGTCATGACGACTGCTTAACAACCAGATAGGTATTGTCAAGACATTTCTATTCAAGACTCTCACAGCTATATTCTGATTTTTTTGACATGGGCTATACTAATACAATTAGACGAAAGAAGTAGACTGCTATGTTTCCATAATGTTTTACCTGTGTGCAGAGGCTAGACACCTATACTGGAAATTTAAACTAACTCATGTCTAAGATAGGTGATAATATGACCTTAGCTATTAACATGTAACTTACTATGATAAACATATACTTTAATTGGGCAAACAATGAAACTTTAAGTATTCTGCCGTAGGGTATAGGGCCCATGCTCATATGGCAGAGTTTGATTACATAAGATAGCTTTATCTCGATACCTCATTCCTTCTAATATCCATACAGTAAGGCCTAATTTTGGTAGATTGCAAAAATGTAACAAGTTACTACTTATTCTTGTCTTGGTTAAACGAGTCTATTTTCAGATAATCAATCTCACATTGAATTTCATCTACAACTCCTCTAAATAGCCCCTCTGTAATTTTTTAGGGTCAGAGATCTTTAGAACAATATACATCATTATTACCATTCCACTTGGAACTTGGTGATACATTTAACACAGTTGGGAACCATTATCCATTGCCAATAACTGAAGAGGGGTAACAATACAGAACAATTCATAGAGATCCTAAGACATCCATTACCTATTTGAAGATTATTTATTATGCTTTACACAACTTTGGTTACAGTTGGTAAGATGCTCAATTGCTTGCGTTTTAAACGTATACATTTGTTCTCTACTATAAATGTTTATTCTAAGACAAGTTCAATAGCCTATTATATGCTGAATTAAGATTTATCCTTTCATTGCAAGTAGACAAACTACTACATTTATCCCATATTCACTAGTTTTGGTGTGTTACTTGGACTTATTGTTTTATTGGACGCTTTGTAGACCCAGACCAACATAGGAACATTAGCACAGATGCTAGATCACTGTTCCATTTTTAATAACTAATACATAACTTGTTCTATGTCTGCTGATCGAGGCGATAATTGAGCTTTCATATTATGTTTTATTCTATACTCAACTAGTTTAACCTAACATAAGAGCATATACATAGAAGTTTATCACCTATTGTCCATATTTAACTGGTATCTGCATGTACATGATCCGTCACTGACTTTAAAATCTCATACAGTCTCAACACCCCTTCTTTCAGTCAAAGACATATCCTCAGCCACTACTACAATTTCTATATTTGGTAGGTTATTATAAGTCCCTAGCACCCTATAAATTATAAATTGGGAATTTGTGCTACCTTTGTCATAGCTTTCCTGTCCCACTTAATATCATATTGTTCAATCTGTTAGCTGCCATGTTGGTACAGTACAACTATTATTAAGGCAGAGTAATTATCTTATACACTTGAATGCTCCTACCCCCCCCACACCTATTAAAGGGACACTCAGGTTAAATTAAATTTTCATGATTCAGATACAGCATGTAATTTTAAACAACTTTCCAATTTACTTCCATTAAAAAAAATGTGCACAGTCTTTTATATTTACAATTTTTGAGTCACCAGATCCTACTGAGCCTGTGCAAGAATTCACAGACTATACGTATATGCATTTGTGATTGGCTGATTGCTATCACATGGTACAAGGGGAGTGGAAATATACATAACTTTGAAATTTAATATAAAAAAATCTACTACTCATTTGAAGTTCAGACTAAGTGCTATTGCATTGTCTTGTTATCTTGCATTTGTTGATTATGCAAATCTAATGTGTTGGCTGGTCCTTTAATATACTCTAGCACCTTTAATTGTACTAAGAGTATTATTTTGTGGTTTCTCTCATAAACACCGTAATTGCAATCCTAAATATTTTTTATAATTTTCCAAAATTACTGTAGTAATAGATCTCATCTTGTTCAAAGTATAATTTCATGGTTTCATTCACAAACATTACAACGGCATATTAACTATCATGTTCCATAACCAAAGCCCCTTACATTCTCACAAAGAATATTACATTTGGAACATTCATAATCCAATAACTACATATTAAACTCACTCGTTTTATTGTGTTAATAGATCTTATAGTTTACCGTGTACAGTGTGCATTTTTAGTTTTAGAGTATACCAAGGCTTCTTGTACTGTTTGTCTCAATGAATCCTTTAGCAACCACCACTGTTATAAAAAATAAGAAAAATAGAGGTTCATCCTTCTTTTTGTAGATCTTTTTGTAATATCTGACAGTTAACTACAACTAAATGCATTGTTTGTACCTGTATCAACAACATCTTGTGTCTATATAGATCTACTTTACCTGTTCTTTTTGAATATTTTACCTCAATAAAAATATTAAATAAAAAAATCGGCAGCATTTACAATTTGTTAGAAACAAACAAATTAAGCAACTTTCAGCTGTTTCAAGTTTGATTAAAATTAGAAGGGAATATAAATTGAATACTTGTGTATTTAAAGGGTCGTGGCCACATTGTTTTCTTGATGATGATTCATTAAATTCTATCCTTTGTTGAAAGATCACCAATACACTACTGGGAGCAGGCTTAAAAAATAAAAAAAAATATGTTCAGCTGGCAATTACCAGCTAGGTCCCAGTAGTGCATTGCATATCTAATGAATGGGCATCCTAGATTTCCATCTGTTTTTTTGTAGTTCTAACCAGCTAAACCTATTTTGCTGACAGAAGCTGACATTTGTTCTATGAACTTTCACAGACAAGGAAGACATTTGTGTGTCCATATGATAGAACTATGAAAGCTGCTGTTACTGACCTGAAAATCTCACATAGATGCCGGACTCTTTTGTCATACCGGGATTACTTGCCATGCAGTATACATTTTTATCAGAAGAGTCTCTCAGTAATATGCTGCCCTCTACTCTGAAGAGACCGCTGCTGTGATTAAGGGTTGTCTTGGTGTCGGAGGTAAAGAGAGAGCCATCTTTTTTCTCAAAGTGTAATTTAGGCTCCGGGTACCATCCATGAGAAGAGAATGACAGGTGGATTGCTTTGTCTTCAAGAGAGACTGTCAAGAGAGGGGAAGAGCCCATGGCTATAGGGATAAGAGACAAAATAAAAGTGAATATAAGAGAGGGAAAGATGAATATGAAAAATAAAGGTGGGAGAGAGAAGACAGTAAACGAGTGAGAAAATGGAGAGAGAAAAATGAGAGGAAACACGAGAGAACAAGTTAGAAAAGGAAGAGAATGGAAGAATATGAGTAAAGAAAGGGCTAACAATAACAAAGGGGTGAAGGAAAGAAGGAAATAAATATATTAGGAAGAAAAGAAAGGAGAATAAAAGGAAGAAAGTGATAGAGAAAGAGAGAGAAAGAAAGAGAGATAAAGAAAGAGAGAGAGCGATAAAGAAAGAGAGAGAACGAGAGAGAGAAATAAAGAAAGAGAGAGAAAGAGAGAGAGAGAGAAAGAGAGAAAGAAAGAGAGAGAAAGAGAGAAAGAATGAAAGAAAGAAAGAGAGAGAGAGAGAGAGAGAGAATGAGAGAGAAAGAAAGAGAAAGAGAGAGAAAGAAAGAGAAAGTGAGAGACAGAAAGAAAAAGAGAAAGAGAGCGACAGAAAGAAAGAGAGCGAAAGAGAGATAAAGAAAGAGAAAGAAAGAAAGAGAGATAAAGAAAGAGAGAGAGAGATAAAGAAAAAGAGAGAAAGAGAGAGAGAGAAATAAAGAAAGAGAGAGAGAGAGAGAGAGAGAGAGAGGGAGGGAGAGAGAGAAAGAAAGAAAGAGAGAGAAAGAAAGAGAGAGTGAGAAAGAAAGATAGAAAGAAAGAGAGAAAGAGAGAGAAAGAAATAGAAAGAGAGAAAGAAAGAAAGAGAGCGAAAGAAATAGAAAGAGAGAAAGAAAGAAAGAAAGAAAGAAAGAAAGAGAGAGAAAGAAAGAGAGAGAAAGAAAGAAAGAAAGAGAGAGAGAGAAAGAAAGAGAGAAAGATTGAAAGAGAAAAAGAGAAAGTGAGAGAAAGAGACAGAGAAAGAGAGAAAAAGAGAAATAGAGAAAAAGAGAAAGAGAGAAAAAAAGAGAGAGAGAGAGAGAGAGAGAGAAAGAAAGAGAGAGAGAAAGAAAGAGAGAAAGAAAGAAATTTAATATATTTACTATACAGGTAAAAAAAATAAAGGATATATTATAATGAAAAACAGAGAGGCAACAAAATAAATAGAGCCCATGACAATTTTAGAGAGAAAAATAAACAGGAAGATAAAAAAATATAAAATGGAAGAGAGAAAATAAAAGAATAGATTAAATTGGAGATGCAGTCAGCACAAAGCTTATGTTATTATAATGGGTGGGAGACATACCAACGGTGTTAAGCTGTACATTAGCTTCATCATATACATTGGTGGTCTTATTCTCAACAAAACAAGTGTAGTTGCCATTATCAGTGAGACGGATCTTGCGCAATAACAATGATAGATCTCCAGTGTCAGGACCAGACAGCAGTGAAGCTCTTCCACGAAAATCAGTGTTTTGTTGTTCTTTTTCCTCTCGTCCATCAATCATCAAGAAGACAGGAGAGTGAAAAAGAGTTTGGAACCAGCGTACTTCTAATCCAACAGCACTGAGAGGCTGTAAGGTTTTACATGGTAAAATGACATCCGATCCCACTTCTGCCACCAATACTCCCTCTTGAGATTGCACCTGAAACTCAACTGAAAGGAAAAAGAATATCACCAAACAAGTCATGGAGATACCGGTTAATCACCAACAAGATTGATTTACACTTTGAGTGTGAAAGAAATAAGAGGGGGAAAAATACATTAGATTAATAGGCATATAAAAGTAATTTTGTAGATACCCATAATATATCAGAACAATTAATCACAGTATTGCAAAAGATCTGCATACAAAATAAATGTTTTAAAAGCAATTTTGTTAGCAAAATTTGCATTGCTTTACAATCTAGGGAAACACGCCCCTGTAAAAGCCTTTTGAGTATGTTTATCTTATCTCCTTTTCCAGTGGCCAGTTATGGACATATATGCATGCTTCTGCTCTGATCAAGCAATCACTTTGTAGAATCTTATTTGATCAAGGTTCTGAGTCATGCAGGAGACACTCCAGAATCTCAGGTGTTGTAGAAAAAGACAAAGTATTTAGAGTTAAAGGGACTGTCTACACCTTAGTCATCTTAAAGTCTTACCTTAGATAAAGCTACAAATATCCTCCTGCACCCTTTCTATATTATGCAGCAGGGAGAGTAAAATAGTTATTTTAAAATGAATATTGTTTCTGGCCAGTTTGAAATGGCTGCAAGCTCCGCCCACTGATGACATCACAATCTGGGCTGCATCTAGGCACTCTGCTGAATAGCATTGACAGTCTGTTGAATCCAACTACTGAGCCTTTTGTAATTGGAGGCCATATGTAGCCCAGCTTATGATGTCATTAGTGGGCTGAACTTGGCAGCCATTTCAAACTGTCCAGTTTACTAAGATTACTAAGGTGTAGACTGTCCCTTTAAAGAGACATAAAAAGCCAAACATTTTCTTTTATGATGCAATTTTAAACAACTTTCTAATTTATTTATATTATCAAATAGTCCTCGTTCTCTTGGTATCTTTGGTTGAAAAGCAGGTAGGTAAGGTCAGGAGCGTGCACGTGTCTGGAGCACTATATGGCAGCAATTTTGCAAGAATGTTATTCATGTTCAAGAGCACTAGATGGCAGCACCATTTCCTGCCATGCAATTATCTAGACATCTACCTCTTCAATACAGAATATCAATACATTTTATAATAGAAGTAAATTGGAAACTTTTTAAAATTGTTTGATCCAAAAATATTTGGGTTTCATATCCCTTTAAAGAGGTGTTGAAGAGGTTAGGGAAGCAGCGGTTTGATGACCTCTGCTTCATAAATACAGACTGCCTTGTGAGAACCTGCAGTCGCAGGGGGGTGAAGGCTGTCAAAGCCTTTGATAAATCGAACCCTTAGTTCCCCAAAAATGGGCCGGCTCCTAAGCTTACGTCCCTGCTTTTTATAATAAACTATTTTTTATTGAGACATTGCATGAAAACACAATAAAGAGTATGTCCAGACACAGAACAGAAACAATAAAGAAACTGAGACATGTCACGTATGGAAGGTATACAAGGACCAAAACATTGGCGTGCTAACGCAGTATCTGCTATAGTAGTATCTGATCAACAGTTGATATAAGTTATAGTACCACCTTTATGGCCTTGAGTACGAAATGCAAAACATTATATATACAACTTGTGTGACTGGGACATATGAGAATGAAGCCTCGGTTTTTTAATACAGGTAACAGGTGGTCCCTACTCCAGAATAAGAGGTATTTTATAAACTAAGGATAGTAAGAAGTAGGGAGCTGGCTTTTGTCAGGCCTCCCGTAGGCCTGAGTGTATGGGGGGGGGGATGCAGCGGGCAGGAGCCGCTCAAATATTGAGGAGAGGGGGAGGGGGGGGGGTGTCCAGGGGTATATTGATATAGCACGTCCCTGCTTTTTAACAAAAGATACCAAGGGGTAGATTTGAGGGGGGTTGCCGATCGGATAACTGGATCTGTTCCCTCCTTAAAGGTGAGTGTTGGATTGTGAGTGAATCATCCTATGATTAAGCACGATAGGGGCGCGAAACGCGTCAGATTTGTCGAGTGCTCAGGTTTCCTGTTTTTCTGTAGATTTACTAATGTAGAGTGGACATGATTCGCTGTAGCAAATCATGCCCGCTCAACCTCGCTAAATCCCGACAGAATACACTGTTGGCATTTAGCAATGCACAAGCATTTCTTGTGAAACGCTTGTTCAATGCCACCCCCTGCACACTCCCGGCCAATCGGCCGCTAGCATGGGGTGTCAATCATCCCGATTGGATCGGGATGATTTTAGTCCCCACCTAAAAGGTGGCGGAGAAGTTAAGGAGCAGCGATTGCTTCTTAACTTATGTTTCGGTAAAGCATGAAACAATTTGGGGTTTTATATCCCTTTAACCTTGCACGCATAATACCTGATTATTATCTTTTTGCATTTTTTTAAATATATTGTTCAACTGAGATATGTATAAACCTTACATTTGTGTTTCTATTCCTGAAATTAGAGATGTCACAAAAGAAGCTGTCCTAGATGTGACATTTTTAACAGGTAACATTTTTCAGTCTACCTTTAAAGAGACATTAAAAACTTTGAGATTGTAATAGAAAATGATAAATCGTATATATATATATATATATATATATATATATATATATACATACATATACATATATATATATATATATATATACATATATATATATATATATATAAAAAACTCTGCAATATACTTTCATTATTTATTTTGTACCCTTTCCTGTAATTCCATTCTGAAATTGTGAGCTTTTCAGTTAGAAATGGAAGTGCAGAACACTGTTATATTCCACACAGCCATTGGCTGCACACTCTAGTAACCTATTTATAACTGTCTCTAATTGGCCACAGCAGAGAAGGTAACCTAAGTTACAACATGGCAGTTTCCATTGTTTTATAGACACTAAAACTTTACACTTATTTTGTTAATATTTAAACAACTAATGAAACTTTAAAAAATACATCTATATGTTATTCTCAGAATAATTGTTCTTTGAATGCATCATTCTATCTAGCATTTACTTAGTGTTTAATGTCCCTTTAATGGTCCCCCACATAAAGTGGCAGCAGACTGGAATTACTAGTTATTTTGCAGAAAGTATTTCTTAAAACTGGAATCTCCTCAAGGTGCTTGCGCACAAAACCTGTACAACCTGAAAATCTAGAAACATCAATCTTCTACAATGCTATAAATAGTTTCTGTTAATCATAACCCAGATGTGTTACATAGCCAGTATTGTTGAACTAAAAATACAAGAAATTCTATAGGTTTGTCAGTGTGAAGCAAGTGAGGGTAAGAGGGGAAAAATCCCCCCCGCCATGACTTTTTCAATTTTATAGTCTGATTTAAGGGAATAGGCAGTAACAACGCCACTTTATTATGCCTCATTTGAACGTATAAAATCTCCTCTATATTATGGGCCATTTTTTAACCCATTACATAGTTAATTAAAGGGCTAGATTACGAGTGGCTATTAAGTGCTCCCGCTCGTGTCTAAACCTCGCTAGATGGAGGCTTTTACTGTGCGTTGGGTTGCGCTCCTATTATGAGTTGAAAGTAAAAAATAAGTGCACAAGTGAAAACCTGATGTACGCAAAAAGTTGAGGTTCAAATATCGAGACTGCGTTAACATATTCCCCCATAGACTTTAATGGAGGGTGAAAACTGCAAAGAAAACACCCATACTCGCGCGCTAACCCGACCGCATTTATTCAAGAGAGATAAATAAGAAATATTTTGGGTTTTATATCCCTTCAAATATTTAAACCAAAATATCTTAAAGCAGCCAAAATAATTACCCAATAGTCTATGCAAATGACATCACCAACCTCACCAGCTTCACTGGTTTAAACAGCTGATTCACTTAAATTCAGTAATGCTCCATTCTTAGGTAAATCATGTGCATAGATTAATATAGGGACAGGCCTTTTCAGTCATTTCTGACCTTAGTAAATTATGACTGCCTGTCAATGCTTAGAGCTACATTAACATAGGCCCTGAATCTGAAGCATGTTCAAACCTGTCCACAGTCCTCCCTAACAGGCCAGATGGTGAGGATATAAAAAACTGGTGAAATAATCAGATGATTACTAAACATGGTTATTTTACCTGCTCTCATCCAAGGTAATCCTGAAAATCTGACCTGTTGGGGAGGTCTGAGGAGAGGTTTTGAAAACTAGTGCTCAATTCCAACTTCCAAGGGTTTTCAAACCTGCCCTCGGGCCTCCCTAACAGGACATATTTTCCGGATCTCAGAACTAGAGCACAGGTGAAATAACCAACTGATTAATAAACATGCACCTAGATTACGAGTTTTGAGCGCTATTTAATTCCCTATAGCGCTGCTATTACAAGTTTAAAAAAACACTGCTTGTGCAGGCGATATGGAGATATTAAGCTCCATACCGCTCCCAAAACAAGCGCTGTGTTTGATGTGCTCGTGCACGCTTTCCACATAGACATCAATGGGGAGAGCCGGCAAAAAAAAATCTAACACCTGCGATAGCGGAAACAAAAGCTCTGTAACGCAGGCCCATTGATGTCTATGGAGAAGATAAAATACAGTTTAAACCTAACACCCTAACATAAACCCCGAGTCTAAACACACCTAATCTGCTGCCCCTGACATCGCCGACGCCTGCCTAAGGTTATTAACCCCTAATATGTCTCTCCCGGTATTGCCGCCACCTAAATAAAATTATTAACCCCTAATCTGACGCTCCCGATATCGCTGCCACTATACTAAAGGTATAAACCCCTAAACCTCTGGCCTCCCACATCACTACCACTAAATAAAACTATTAACCCCTAAACCACCAGCCCCCCACATCTCAACAACCTAAATGAAACTATATTAACCCCTAAACCTAACCCTAACCCTCCCTAACTTTAACATAATGAAATTAGATCTAAATTAAAGGTTCAATTATTAACTAATTAATACCTATTTAAAACTAAATACTTACCTGTAAAATAAAACTAATAGTTACATTGTAGCTAGCTTAGGTTTTATTTTTATTTCATAGGTAAGTTTGTATTTATTTTAACTAGGTAGACTAGTTAGTAAATAGTTATTAACTATTTAATAACTATCTAGTTAAAATAAATACAAACTTACCTGTGAAATAAAACCTAAGCTACCTTACACTAAAACCTAACATTACAAAAAATAAAAAAACCTACCATTACAAAAAATAAGAACACTAAAAATCACAAAAAAATAAAAAACTACTATTACAAAAAATAAAAAACCTACCATTACAAAAAAAAAACAAACGAAATTATCCAAAAAAATAAAGATTATTCCTATTCTAATACCTTTAAAAAAAACAACAAAAAAAACCCACCCCAAAATAAAAAAGCCTAATCTAGAATAAACTAACAAGGGCCCTTTAAAGGGCCTTTTGGGGGCCCTTAAAAGGGCCTTTTGTAGGGCATTGCCCTGAGATAAACAGCTCTTTTGCTAAAAAAAAAACACCCCTAAAAATATACATTACACAAAATTACAAACAAATTATCAAAAATAGAAAAAATATTCCTATTCTAATACCCATAAAAAAAGCACCCCAAAATAAAAAAAATTATCTAGAATAAAATACCAATGGCCCTTAAAAGGGCCTTTTATAGATCATTGCCCTAAAGATATCAGCTCTTTTATTAAAAAAAATTACAAAGACCCACTAACATTACAAACCTTTTGTAGATCATTGCCCTAAAGATATCAGCTCTTTTATTAAAAAAAATTACAAAGACCCACTAACATTACAAACCTCCACCCCCCCAACCCACAAAATAAAAAAAAAATATCTAAAAAACCTAAGCTACCCATTGCCCTGAAAAGGGCATTTGTATGGACATTGCGCTTAAAAGGGCATTTAGCTCTTTTACTGCCCAGACCCTAAACTAAAAAATAAAACCCACCCAATAAACCCTTAAAAAGCCTAACACTAACCCCCTGACAATCCACTTACAGTTGTTGAAGTCCCGCTTGAAGGATCTTCATCCAACCGGCAAAGTCATCATCCAGACGGCCTCTTCTCTCTTCATCCAGCCGGCTAAGTCCTCATTCAGGCGGCAAGAAGTCTTCATCCAGGCGGCCTCTTCGATCTTCATCTAGCCAGCGTGGAGCGGGTCCATCCTGAAGACATCCGGTGCGGAGCCTCCTCTTCATACGGTTGCTACGGTACACTGAATCTTCAATGCAAGGGACGTGATTCAAGATGGCGTCCCTTGCATTTCTATTGGCTGAAAAATTTGAATCAGCCAATAGGAATTAGAGCTGCTAAAATCCTATTGGCTGTTCAAATCAGCCAATAGGATTTAAGCAGCTCTCATTCTATTGGCTAATTCGAATTAGCCAATAGAATGAGAGCTGCTTAAATCCTATTGGCTGATCTGAATAGCCAATAGGATTTTAGCAGCCCTAATTCCTATTGGCTGATTCAAATGTTTCAGCCAATAGGAATGCAAGGGATGCCATCTTGAATTGCGTCCCTTGCATTGAAGATTCAGTGTACAGCGGCGACCGTATGAAGAGGATGCTCCGTGCTGGATGTCTTCAGGATGGACCCGCTCCGCGCCGGCTGGATGAAGATCGAAGAGGTCGTCTGGATGAAGACTTCTTGCCGCCTGGATGAGGACTTCGCCAGCTGGATGAAGATAGAAGAGGCCGCCTGGATGAAGACTTCTTGCCGCATGGATGATGACCTCACCGACTGGATGAAGATCCTTCAAGAGGGACTTCAACAACTGTAAGTGGATCGTCGGGGGTTAGTGTAAGGTTTTTTAAGGTTTTTTTGGGTGGTTTTTTTTTTTAGTTTAGGGTCTGGGCAGTATAAGAGCTAAATGCCCTTTTAAGGGCAATGCCCATACAAATGCCCTTTTCAGGGCAATGGGTAGCTTAGGTGATTTTAGATAGTTTTTTGTTATTTGGGGGGTTGGTTGGGTGGTGGGTTTTACTGTTTGGGGGGTGTTTGTATATTTCTTACAGGTAAAAGAGCAGATATCTTTGGGGCAATGCCCCACAAATTGCCCTTTTAAGGGCCATTTGTAGTTTATTGTAGGCAGTTTATTGTAGGCTAGGGTTTTTTTTATTTTGGGGGAGCTTTTTTATTTTGATAGGGCTATTAGATTAGGTGTAATTCTTTTTTTATTTTTTGATAATTTGTTTGTTATTTTTCGTAATTTAGTGTTTTTTTTGTAATTTAGTTAGTTTTTATTTTTTGTAATTAGATACTTTTTGTAATTTTTAGAGTAGTGTTAGGATTTTTTTTATTGGTAGTTTAGTTTTATTTAATTGGTAGTTAGTTTAATTTTAGCTTAATAATTATATTAGTTTAATTGTTAGTTTTAAATTATTTTTTTTAATTTGACGGGTAAATTTTAATTTAATTTAAGATAGGGAAATTGTAATTTTAATATAAAGTTAGGGGGTCGTTAGGTTTAGGGGTTGCTAGTTTAAATTAGTTTATTGTGATGTGGGGGGCTTTCGGTTTAGGGGTTAATAGTTTATTTTATTATATTTCAATGTGGGGGGCTTGTGGTTTAGGGGTTAATAGGTTTATTATAGTGGCTGTGTGGGCGGATGGCAGATTAGGGTTTAATAATATTTAAATAGTGTTTGCGAAGCGGGAGGGCGGCGGTTTAGGGGTTAATAAGTTTATTATAGTGGCGACAATGTCGGAGTTAATACGTTTTTTTAGTGGTGGCTAATGTTTGGAGTGGCAGATTAGGGGTTAATAAATGTATTATAGTGTTTGCGATGCGGTTTAGGGGTTAATAGGTAGTTTATGGGTGTTAGTGTACTTTTTAACACTTTAGTTATGAGTTTTATGCTACAGCTTTGTAGCGTAACACTCATAACTACTGACTTTAGATGGCGGTACGGATCTTGTCGTTTTAGGCTGTAACGCTCACTTTTTAGCCAGAACGCAAAACTCGTAATACCGGCGCTATGGGAATCCCATGAAAAAAAATAATTTTTATGTGTGCGGGACAGACATTGCGTTACAGGCTAAAAGGCTTGCGGTACAGCTATACCGACAACACTTGTAATAGCTGCGGTGCTGTTTTAACGCTGAAAATGCCATATTTTCAGCGTTACAAGCCCAAACGCAAAACTAGGTAATGGTTAATAAACTGCTCTCCTAAAGGAACTGGTAGAAGGACAGGTCCATTAAGTCACTTTGCGATACACGAGTGTTCTCTGTATGCATAATTCCTGCTCCAGAATCTACCAATAAATCTTGGACACTCTGACAGAACGGCTCCCGAACAGGTGCACAATACTCCACGGACCTTCGGAGTGTACAATCTATACCACTCACGGAGAGTTCTCTAATTATCCTAAAGTGGATGAATACCTCTGTTATCACACGGCCAACTTGAGTTAAAAACAGTCCGGAGCTAAAAATTATTTGGCCCCAAGCTACACTTGTGATGAAAAAATCACCACCTGTATACTCTATCACAAGTGCTAACGGGATAAAGACTGGACTAAAAAGGTACCACACTTTTTCTAGATTCCCTTTTCTAGATTCCTTTGTTGAGAGACATTCCCTACTTCAGAGTTCACCTGGAACAAGTAATATACTTCTGTGAACCTTTTGGATATTTTAGTGGTGAGATATATGCCTGGTAACCCACTCTTGAGTTACCTATATTTTGTTAGTAGCGCTCCATATGTTTTAAATCTGCATTGTAATAGCTATATTGTACTAGCAACATTTTAACACTCGCTTTTGATGCCGGCATCTATTTATAATAGTTATTTTATTGTATATTGTTTATTTTAACTATCGATTCTATTCAATAAATATTTCATTGCATATTTCATATCAACATTCTTTACATTATTTTAAACATTATACTCTTTTGTCACTGACATACTAATCTATATTATTTGTAGAGGAGATATCTTTCTGGTTTTTTTTAGCGCTTTCCCTATTTTTATCCTATTAAACTGCTCTCACCCAAGGTAATCCTGGAAATCTGGCCCGTTAGGGAGGCCGGAGGATAGGTTTGACCCAACCCCTGCTCTATTCAAAATATATTCCAGAAAACTAAAAGTGCTCAATTTTGAAATTGAGCCCCCATTGCAATCTTAGGGCTCGTTTCCATTGAGCCGTTAAAAATGGAGCCTATTTTAGTACCAGGTTTTGAATCAGCCAATAGGATAAGAACTAATAAAATCCTATTGGCTGATTTGAACAGCCAATAGAATTTCAGTAGCTCTCATCCTATTAAGAAAAAAGAAGGTATAATGTGTACTAGACACACCAATCCTCAAGGAGGCGCTCTTTAACAGGTATATAATGACATAAAAGACAGCATCAAAACAATTGTGGTAAATAAAAAATGGTAATGAGAACAATCATAAACCTACAAAAAATAGTCCATAAAAACAAAATCCAAAAAAAAAAGAGAAATGGTCAGCTCTCTGTCATAGGAGGGTCAGGATTCTGATGATTCAAATGGTCTAGGAGAGAAGAAAACAGAGGCGCCCAATGGCCTAATACCATATACACAGAGTGAATAAAGGTAAGCAAAATGGATTCTCACAAACGGACAGCACCTGAGGGTGCAAATATATACTGTATATATGATTTATCATTTTATATCATCTCAAAGTGTTTATTGTCCCTTTAAAATATGAATGATGCATTAAGATTACAAATATATTTGATGAATAGGTCAATTCAGGTGCTAATAATAGGGTGTATAAATAGATTTTGAGGAGTGCCAGTTCTCAGCAGTGGTGCGGAAATATTGTTAAACATATATATATATATATATATATATATATATTATATGTATATGTCAAACACAGACTTTTATACAGATGTAATCATAATGTACACAGAAAAATGAGAAGGAAAGAGAGACATTGAGATGTTCCAGGCAGGGGTCATCGACCTTGGCTCTCTAGAGGTTTTGAAACTACATTTCCCATGATGCTCAGCCAGCTTAAAGTGTCTGAGCATCATGGGAAATGTAGTTCCAAAACCTCTGGAGAGCAAAGTTGATGACCTCTGTTCCAGGGAATAGATGAACACCCAACTGGGCATATTTTAGGGTATTAAAGGGAGAGTAAACATCTGGTAATTACAAGAAATTTGTGTTCTGTTAAAATAAAATGCTAACATCTACGCCAAGTCTAAAAGTTTTAAAAACAAAATTGACATCTTGCTTGCTAGAATATTTTTTTCAATAGCAAACTCCACCCACCAACTGCCTAATTTGGAGCAGCCAATCCCGGCTTTGAGTCTGCAGACAGGGCTAGTCTGCAGACTCAACTAATAGTTATATTGTAGCTAGCTTAGGTTTTATTTTTATTTCACAGGTAAGTTTGTATTTATTTTAACAAGGTAGACTAGTTAGTAAATAGTTATTAACTATTTACTAACTACCTATTTAAAATAAATTCAAATTTACCTGTAAAATAAAACCTAACCTTAGTTACAATAGGATCAGCCAATAGGATTGAGCTTGCATTCTATTGGTTGTTCCAATCAGCCAATAGAATGCAAGCTCAATACTATTGGCTGATTGCATCAGCCAATAGGATTTTTTACCCTTTAATTCCGATTGGCTGATAGAATTCTATCAGCCAATCGTAATTCAATGGACGTCATCTTAGATGATGTCCCTTAAAGGAACCTTCATTCTGGAAGAGCCGTCGATTGAAGAGGATGCTCCACGCCGGATGTCTTGAAGATGGAGCCACCCCGCGCCGGATGGATGAAGATAGAAGATGCTGTCTGGATGAATACTTCTGCCGGCTTGGATGAAGACTTCTGCCGGCTTCGATGAGGATGGATGTCGGGTCTTCAAAAACTGTAAGTGGATCTTCAGAGGTTAGTGTTAGGTTTTTTTAAGGGTTTATTGGGTGGGTTTTATTTTTAGCTTAGGGTTTGGGCGGAAAAAGAGCTAAATGCCCTTTTAAGGGCAATGCCCATCCAAATGCCCTTTTCAGGGCAATGGGGAGTTTAGGTTTCTTAGATAGGATTTTATTTGGGGGGTTTGGTTGTGTGGGTTTTACTGTTGGGGGGTTTGGTTGTATTTTTTTTACAGGTAAAAGAGCTGATTTCTTTGGGGCAATGCCCTGCAAAAGGCCCTTTTAAGGGCTACTGGCAGTTTAGTTTAGGCTAGGGTTTTTTTTTTATTTTGGGGGGCTTTTTATTTTGATAGGGCTATTAGATTAGGTGTAATTAGTTTAAATATTTGATAATGTATTTTTTATTTTGTGTAATTTAGTGTTTTTTTTTGTAATTTAGTTAATACATTTAATTAATGTAATTTATTTAATTGTAGTGTAAGGTTAGGTGCTAGTGTAACTCAGGTTAGGTTTTATTTTACAGGTAAATTTGTATTTATTTTAACTAGGTAGTTAGTAAATAGTTAATAGCTATTTAGTAACTATTCTACCTAGTTAAAATAAATAAAACTTCCCTGTGAAATAAAAATAAACCCTAAGCTAGATACAATGTAACTATTAGTTATATTGTAGCTAGCTTAGGGTTTATTTTATAGGTAAGTATTTAGTTTTAAATAGGAATTATTTAGTTAACGATAGTAATTTTTATTTAGATTTATTTTAATTATATTAAAGTTAGTGGGTGTTAGGGTTAGACTTAGGGTTAGGTTTAGGGGTTTATAACTTTAGTATAGTCGCGGCGACGTTGGGGGCAGCAGATTATGGGTTAATAAGTGTAGGTAGGTAGCGACGACATTGGGGCGGCAGATTAGGGGTTAATAAGTGTAGGTAGCGACGACATTGGGGGCTGCAGATTAGGGGTTAATAAGTGTATGTAGGTAGCGACGACATTGGGGGCAGCAGATTAGGGGTTAATAAGTGTAGATAGGTAGTGACGACATTAGGGGCGACAGATTAGGGGTTAATAAGTGTAGGTGGGTAGCAACGACATTAGGGGCGGCAGATTAGGGGTTAATAAGTATAATGTAGGTGGCGGCAATGTCGGGGGCGGCAGATTAGGGATTAATAAGTATAATGTAGGTGTCGGCGATGTCGGGGACGGCAGATTAGGGGTTAATAAATGTAATGTAGGTGTTGGCGATGTCGGGGGTGGCAGATTAGGGGGGTTTAGACTCGGGGTTTATGTTAGGGTGTTAGGTGTAAACATAACTTTTGTTTCCCCATAGGAATCAATGGGGTTGCGTTACGGAGCTTTACGCTGCTTTATTGCTGGTGGTGTTAGGCTTTTTTTAGCCGGCTCTCCCCATTGATGTCTATGGGGAAATCATGCACGTAAAACCAGCTCAAAGCAGCGCGGGTATTGGAGTGCGGTATGGAGCTCAATTTTGCTTTACGCTGCAATATTGCCTGCTAACACCGGGTTTATGAAAACCTGTAATAGCAGCGCTGTAGGGAGGTGAGCGGTGACAATAACTTGCAAGTTAGCACCGAGCCGCTTCTTTCCGCAAAACTCGTAATCTAGCCGTATGTTTTTTGAGCTTATACGTCTCTTTACTACATAAATGTTACGTCACTAGCTATTTTTTATATGTAATTTCTGTTTTTCCCAAACTATTTTTACAGAAAGATTACAATTCCATAACCAAAGGAATATGTAAAATAAATAATTCATGACATTTTCATTAGTAACTTAAAGGGACATGAAACACAAAAAAATTATTTCATGATTCAGATAGAGAATACAATTTTAAACAACTTTCCAATTGACTTCTATTATTTAATTTGCTTCCTTCTCTTGTTATCCTTTGCTGAAAGGTTTATCTAGGTAAGCTCAGAAGCAGCAAAGAACCTAGGTTCTAGCTGCTGATTGGTGGCTGCAGAATTATAATAATTGTCATTGGCTCACCCATGTGTTCAGTTAGAAACTAGTAGTGCATTGCTGCTCCTTCAACAAATGAAACAAAGAGAATGAAACAAATGATATAATAGAAGTCAATTAGAAAGTTGTTTAAAATTGTATTCTCTATCTTAATCATGAAATCATTTTTCTGCGTTTCATGTCCCTTTAAATTAAAATAAATTGCGCTGGTATAAATGATTGGATCAGTTACACAGATTATTGGAATAAACTAAAGGCACACTTTAGCCATCTTAAAACCTTACCTCTATTAAAAGATTTAAGAGATTATCCTCCCACACTGACGTGCTGTTTTTGTTTTGTTCATTTTTGCAAACAAATATACGGTATTGCTCTGTTTAAAGTAAGATTGCAATTACTAAATTACATGCTCTAATTCAGGGTTCATCACACCACGGGTCAGGACCTATTACTGGGTCGCAACACCAAGTTTACTTATTTGTGTGTGTGTTGTAGGAGAGTGTGTGTTGTATGAAAGTGTGTGTGGTGTGTATAATATTTGTGTGTGTGTGTGTTGTATGAGTGACTGTGTGTGTTGTTTAAGAGTATGTGTCTGGTAGGAGAGTGTGTGGTGTGTGGTGTGGTGTGTGTGTGTGTTGTAGGAGAGTGTGTGGTGTGTGTGTTGTAGGAGAGTGTGTGTGGTGTGTATAATATTAGTGTGTGTGTGTTGTATGAGAGTGTGTGGTGTGTGTGTGTGTTGTAGGAGAGTGTGTGGTGTGTGTGTGTGTGTTGTAAGAGAGTGTGTGGTGTGTATAATATTAGTGTGTGTATGTGTATGTTGTATGAGTGTGTGTGTTGTTTAAGAGTATGTGTCTGGTAGGAGAGTGTGTGGTGTGTGTGTGTTGTATGAGAGTGTGTGGTGTGTGTGTGTTGTAGGAGAGTGTGTGGTGTGTGTGTGTTGTAGGAGAGTGTGTGTGGTGTGTATAATATTAGTGTGTGTGTGTTGTATGAGAGTGTGTGGTGTGTGTGTGTTGTAGGAGAGTGTGTGGTGTGTATAATATTAGTGTGTGTGTGTATGTTGTATGAGTGTGTGTGTTGTTTAAGAGTATGTGTCTGGTAGGAGAGTGTGTGGTGTGTGTTCTATGAGAGTGTGTGGTGTGTGTGTTGTAGGAGAGTGTGTGGTGTGTGTGTGTTGTAGGAGAGTGTGTGTGTGGTGTGTATAATATTAGTGTGTGTGTGTATGTTGTATGAGTGTGTGTGTTGTTTAAGAGTATGTGTCTGGTAGGAGAGTGTGTGGTGTGTGTGTGTTGTATGAGAGTGTGTGGTGTGTGTGTGTGTTGTAGGAGAGTGTGTAGTGTGTGTGTGTTGTAGGAGAGTGTGTGTGGTGTGTGTTGTATGAGTGTGTGTGGTGTATAATATTAGTGTGTGTGTGTTGTATGAGAGTGTGTTTAGTGTGTATGTGTATGTGTGGTGTGTGGTGTGGTGTGTGTGTGTGTTGTAGGAGAGTGTGTGGTGTGTGTGTGTTGTAGGAGAGTGTGTGTGGTGTGTATAATATTAGTGTGTGTGTGTTGTATGAGAGTGTGTGGTGTGTGTGTGTTGTAGGAGAGTGTGTGGTGTGTGTGTGTGTGTGTTGTAAGAGAGTGTGTGGTGTGTATAATATTAGTGTGTGTGTGTGTATGTTGTATGAGTGTGTGTGTTGTTTAAGAGTATGTGTCTGGTAGGAGAGTGTGTGGTGTGTGTGTGTTGTATGAGAGTGTGTGGTGTGTGTGTGTTGTAGGAGAGTGTGTGGTGTGTGTGTGTTGTAGGAGAGTGTGTGTGGTGTGTATAATATTAGTGTGTGTGTGTATGTTGTATGAGTGTGTGTGTTGTTTAAGAGTATGTGTCTGGTAGGAGAGTGTGTGGTGTGTGTTCTATGAGAGTGTGTGGTGTGTGTGTTGTAGGAGAGTGTGTGGTGTGTGTGTGTTGTAGGAGAGTGTGTGTGTGTGGTGTGTATAATATTAGTGTGTGTGTGTATGTTGTATGAGTGTGTGTGTTGTTTAAGAGTATGTGTCTGGTAGGAGAGTGTGTGGTGTGTGTGTGATGTATGAGAGTGTATGGTGTGTGTGTGTGTTGTAGGAGAGTGTGTAGTGTGTGTGTGTTGTAGGAGAGTGTGTGTGGTGTGTGTGTTGTATGAGTGTGTGTGGTGTATAATATTAGTGTGTGTGTGTTGTATGAGAGTGTGTTTAGTGTGTATAATATTAGTGTGTGTGTGTGTTTTATGAGTGTGTGTGTTGTTTGAAAGTATGTGTGTTGTATGAGAGTGTGTGGTGTGTGTGTGTTGTAGGAGAGTGTGTGGTGTGTGTGTGTTGTAGGAGAGTGTGTGTGGCGTGTGTGTTGTATGAGTGTGTGTGGTGTATAATATTAGAGTGTGTGGTGTGTATAATATTAGAGTGTGTGTGTGTTGTACGAGAGTGTGTGGTGTGTGTGTTGTATGAGAGTGTGTGGTGTGTATAATATTAGAGTCTGTGTGTGTTGTATGACAGCATGTGGTGTGTATAATATTAGAGTGTGTGTGTGTGTGTGTTGTATGAGAGTGTGTGGTGTGTTGTATGAGAGTGTGATGTGTGTGTGTGTGTTGTATGAGAGTGTGTGTGTTGTATGAGAGTGTGTGGTGTGTATAATATTAGAGTGTGTGTGTGTTGTATGAGAGTGTGTGGTGTGTATAATATTAGAGTGTGTGTGTGTTGTATGAGAGTGTGTGGTGTGTGTGTTGTAGGAGAGTGTGCGGTGTGTATAATATTAGAGTGTGTGTGTGTTGTATGAAAGTGTGTGGTGTGTGTGTGTGTTGTATGAGAGTGTGTGGTGTGTGTTGTAGGAGAGTGTGCAGTGTGTATAATATTAGAGTGTGTGTGTGTTGTACGAGAGTGTGTGGTGTGTGTGTTGTATGAGAGTGTGTGGTGTGTATAATATTAGAGTTTGTGTGTGTTGTATGACAGCATGTGGTGTGTATATTAGAGTGTGTGTGTGTGTTGTATGAGAGTGTGTGGTGTGTGTGTGTTGTATGAGAGTGTGATGTGTGTGTGTGTGTTGTATGAGAGTGTGTGTGTTGTATGAGAGTGTGTGGTGTGTATAATATTAGAGTGTGTGTGTGTTGTATGAGAGTGTGGGTTGTGTGTGTGTTGTAGGAGAGTGTGCGGTGTGTATAATATTAGTGTGTGTGTGTTGTATGAGAGTGTGTGGTGTGTGTGTGTTGTATGAGAGTGTGTGGTGTGTGTGTGTGTGTGTTGTAGGAGAGTGTGCGGTGTGTATAATATTAGAGTGTGTGTGTGTTGTATGAAAGTGTGTGGTGTGTGTGGGTTGTATGAGAGTGTGTGGTGTGTGTTGTAGGAGAGTGTGCGGTGTGTATAATATTAGAGTGTGTGTGTGTTGTATGAGAGTGTGGTGTGTGTGTTGTATGAGAGTGTGTGGTGTGTGTGTGTGTTGTAGGAGAGTGTGCGGTGTGTGTTGTATGAGAGTGTGTGGTGTGTGTTGTATGAGAGTGTGTGGTGTGTGTTGTATGAGAGTGTGTGGTGTGTGTTGTATGAGAGTGTGTGGTGTGTGTTGTAGGAGAGTGTGTGGTGTGTGTTGTATGAGAGTGTGTGGTGTGTGTTGTATGAGAGTGTGTGGTGTGTGTTGTATGAGAGTGTGTGGTGTGTGTTGTAGGAGAGTGTGCGGTGTGTATAATATTAGAGTGTGTGTGTGTTGTATGAGAGTGTGTGGTGTGTGTTGTATGAGAGTGTGTGGTGTGTGTTGTAGGAGAGTGTGCGGTGTGTATAATATTAGAGTGTGTGTGTGTTGTATGAGAGTGTGTGGTGTGTGTTGTAGGAGAGTGTGCGGTGTGTATAATATTAGAGTGTGTGTGTGTTGTATGAGAGTGTGGTGTGTGTGTTGTATGAGAGTGTGTGGTGTGTGTGTGTGTTGTAGGAGAGTGTGCGGTGTGTATAATATTAGAGTGTGTGTGTGTTGTATGAGAGTGTGTGGTGTGTGTGTGTGTGTGTGTGTTGTAGGAGAGTGTGCGGTGTGTATAATATTAGAGTGTGTGTGTGTGTTGTATGAGAGTGTGGTGTGTGTGTTGTATGAGAGTGTGTGGTGTGTGTGTGTGTTGTAGGAGAGTGTGCGGTGTGTATAATATTAGAGTGTGTGTGTGTGTGTTGTATGAGAGTGTGTGGTGTGTGTTGTAGGAGAGTGTGCGGTGTGTATAATATTAGAGTGTGTGTGTGTGTGTTGTATGAGAGTGTGTGGTGTGTGTTGTAGGAGAGTGTGCGGTGTGTATAATATTAGAGTGTGTGGTGTGTGTTGTATGAGAGTGTGTGGTGTGTGTTGTATGAGAGTGTGTGGTGTGTGTTGTAGGAGAGTGTGCGGTGTGTATAATATTAGAGTGTGTGGTGTGTGTTGTATGAGAGTGTGTGTGTGTTGTAGGAGAGTGTGCGGTGTGTATAATATTAGAGTGTGTGGTGTGTGTTGTATGAGAGTGTGTGGTGTGTGTTGTAGGAGAGTGTGCGGTGTGTATAATATTAGAGTGTGTGTGTGTTGTATGAGAGTGTGGTGTGTGTGTTGTATGAGAGTGTGTGGTGTGTGTGTGTGTGTGTGTGTTGTAGGAGAGTGTGCGGTGTGTATAATATTAGAGTGTGTGTGTGTTGTATGAGAGTGTGGTGTGTGTGTTGTAGGAGAGTGTGTGGTGTGTGTGTGTGTTGTAGGAGAGTGTGCGGTGTGTATAATATTAGAGTGTGTGTGTGTGTTGTATGAGAGTGTGTGGTGTGTGTGTGTGTTGTAGGAGAGTGTGCGGTGTGTATAATATTAGAGTGTGTGTGTGTTGTATGAGAGTGTGTGGTGTGTGTGTGTGTTGTAGGAGAGTGTGCGGTGTGTATAATATTAGAGTGTGTGTGTGTGTTGTATGAGAGTGTGTGGTGTGTGTGTGTGTTGTAGGAGAGTGTGCGGTGTGTATAATATTAGAGTGTGTGTGTGTTGTATGAGAGTGTGGTGTGTGTGTTGTATGAGAGTGTGTGGTGTGTGTGTGTGTGTTGTAGGAGAGTGTGCGGTGTGTATAATATTAGAGTGTGTGGTGTGTGTTGTATGAGAGTGTGTGGTGTGTGTGTGTGTTGTAGGAGAGTGTGCGGTGTGTATAATATTAGAGTGTGTGTGTGTGTTGTATGAGAGTGTGTGGTGTGTGTGTGTGTTGTAGGAGAGTGTGCGGTGTGTATAATATTAGAGTGTGTGTGTGTTGTATGAGAGTGTGGTGTGTGTGTTGTATGAGAGTGTGTGGTGTGTGTGTGTGTGTTGTAGGAGAGTGTGCGGTGTGTATAATATTAGAGTGTGTGTGTGTTGTATGAGAGTGTGGTGTGTGTGTTGTATGAGAGTGTGTGGTGTGTGTGTGTGTGTTGTAGGAGAGTGTGCGGTGTGTATAATATTAGAGTGTGTGTGTGTTGTATGAGAGTGTGGTGTGTGTGTTGTATGAGAGTGTGTGGTGTGTGTGTGTGTGTTGTAGGAGAGTGTGCGGTGTGTATAATATTAGAGTGTGTGTGTGTTGTATGAGAGTGTGGTGTGTGTGTTGTATGAGAGTGTGTGGTGGTGTGTGTGTGTGTTGTAGGAGAGTGTGCGGTGTGTATAATATTAGAGTGTGTGTGTGTTGTATGAGAGTGTGGTGTGTGTGTTGTATGAGAGTGTGTGGTGTGTGTGTGTGTGTTGTAGGAGAGTGTGCGGTGTGTATAATATTAGAGTGTGTGGTGTGTGTTGTAGGAGAGTGTGGTGTGTGTGTTGTATGAGAGTGTGTGGTGTGTGTGTGTGTGTTGTAGGAGAGTGTGCGGTGTGTATAATATTAGAGTGTGTGTGTGTTGTATGAGAGTGTGGTGTGTGTGTTGTATGAGAGTGTGTGGTGTGTGTGTGTGTGTGTTGTAGGAGAGTGTGCGGTGTGTATAATATTAGAGTGTGTGTGTGTTGTATGAGAGTGTGGTGTGTGTGTTGTATGAGAGTGTGTGGTGTGTGTGTGTGTGTTGTAGGAGAGTGTGCGGTGTGTATAATATTAGAGTGTGTGTGTGTTGTATGAGAGTGTGGTGTGTGTGTTGTATGAGAGTGTGTGGTGTGTGTGTGTGTGTTGTAGGAGAGTGTGCGGTGTGTATAATATTAGAGTGTGTGTGTGTTGTATGAGAGTGTGGTGTGTGTGTTGTATGAGAGTGTGTGGTGTGTGTGTGTGTGTTGTAGGAGAGTGTGCGGTGTGTATAATATTAGAGTGTGTGTGTGTTGTATGAGAGTGTGGTGTGTGTGTTGTATGAGAGTGTGTGGTGTGTGTGTGTGTGTTGTAGGAGAGTGTGCGGTGTGTATAATATTAGAGTGTGTGTGTGTTGTATGAGAGTGTGTGGTGTGTGTGTGTGTGTTGTAGGAGAGTGTGCGGTGTGTATAATATTAGAGTGTGTGTGTGTTGTATGAGAGTGTGTGGTGTGTGTGTGTGTGTTGTAGGAGAGTGTGCGGTGTGTATAATATTAGAGTGTGTGTGTGTTGTAGGAGAGTGTGGTGTGTGTGTTGTAGGAGAGTGTGTGGTGTGTGTGTGTGTTGTAGGAGAGTGTGCGGTGTGTATAATATTAGAGTGTGTGTGTGTTGTATGAGAGTGTGGTGTGTGTGTTGTATGAGAGTGTGTGGTGTGTGTGTGTGTGTTGTAGGAGAGTGTGCGGTGTGTATAATATTAGAGTGTGTGTGTGTTGTATGAGAGTGTGGTGTGTGTGTTGTATGAGAGTGTGTGGTGTGTGTGTGTGTGTTGTAGGAGAGTGTGCGGTGTGTATAATATTAGAGTGTGTGTGTGTTGTATGAGAGTGTGGTGTGTGTGTTGTATGAGAGTGTGTGGTGTGTGTGTGTGTGTTGTAGGAGAGTGTGCGGTGTGTATAATATTAGAGTGTGTGTGTGTTGTATGAGAGTGTGGTGTGTGTGTTGTATGAGAGTGTGTGGTGTGTGTGTGTGTGTTGTAGGAGAGTGTGCGGTGTGTATAATATTAGAGTGTGTGTGTGTTGTATGAGAGTGTGGTGTGTGTGTTGTATGAGAGTGTGTGGTGTGTGTGTGTGTGTTGTAGGAGAGTGTGCGGTGTGTATAATATTAGAGTGTGTGTGTGTTGTATGAGAGTGTGGTGTGTGTGTTGTTTGAGAGTGTGTGGTGTGTGTGTGTGTTTTGTAGGAGTGTGTGCGGTGTGTATATTATTAGAGTGTGTGTGTGTTGTATGAGAGTGTGGTGTGTGTGTTGTATGAGAGTGTGTGGTGTGTGTGTGTGTGTTGTAGGAGAGTGTGTGGTGTGTATAATATTAGAGTGTGTGTGTGTTGTATGAGAGTGTGGTGTGTGTGTTGTATGAGAGTGTGTGGTGTGTGTGTGTGTGTTGTAGGAGAGTGTGCGGTGTGTATAATATTAGAGTGTGTGTGTGTTGTATGAGAGTGTGTGGTGTGTGTGTGTGTGTTGTAGGAGAGTGTGCGGTGTGTATAATATTAGAGTGTGTGTGTGTTGTATGAGAGTGTGTGGTGTGTGTGTGTGTGTTGTAGGAGAGTGTGCGGTGTGTATAATATTAGAGTGTGTGTGTGTTGTATGAGAGTGTGGTGTGTGTGTTGTATGAGAGTGTGTGGTGTGTGTGTGTGTGTTGTAGGAGAGTGTGCGGTGTGTATAATATTAGAGTGTGTGTGTGTTGTATGAGAGTGTGGTGTGTGTGTGTGTGTTGTATGAGAGTGTGTGGTGTGTGTGTGTGTGTTGTAGGAGAGTGTGCGGTGTGTATAATATTAGAGTGTGTGTGTGTTGTATGAGAGTGTGGTGTGTGTGTTGTATGAGAGTGTGTGGTGTGTGTGTGTGTGTTGTAGGAGAGTGTGCGGTGTGTATAATATTAGAGTGTGTGTGTGTTGTATGAGAGTGTGGTGTGTGTGTTGTATGAGAGTGTGTGGTGTGTGTGTGTGTGTTGTAGGAGAGTGTGCGGTGTGTATAATATTAGAGTGTGTGTGTGTTGTATGAGAGTGTGTGGTGTGTGTGTGTGTGTTGTAGGAGAGTGTGCGGTGTGTATAATATTAGAGTGTGTGTGTGTTGTATGAGAGTGTGTGGTGTGTGTGTGTGTTGTAGGAGAGTGTGCGGTGTGTATAATATTAGAGTGTGTGTGTGTTGTATGAGAGTGTGGTGTGTGTGTTGTATGAGAGTGTGTGGTGTGTGTGTGTGTGTTGTAGGAGAGTGTGCGGTGTGTATAATATTAGAGTGTGTGTGTGTTGTATGAGAGTGTGGTGTGTGTGTTGTATGAGAGTGTGTGGTGTGTGTGTGTGTGTTGTAGGAGAGTGTGCGGTGTGTATAATATTAGAGTGTGTGTGTGTTGTATGAGAGTGTGGTGTGTGTGTTGTATGAGAGTGTGTGGTGTGTGTGTGTGTGTTGTAGGAGAGTGTGCGGTGTGTATAATATTAGAGTGTGTGTGTGTTGTATGAGAGTGTGGTGTGTGTGTTGTATGAGAGTGTGTGGTGTGTGTGTGTGTGTTGTAGGAGAGTGTGCGGTGTGTATAATATTAGAGTGTGTGTGTGTTGTATGAGAGTGTGGTGTGTGTGTTGTATGAGAGTGTGTGGTGTGTGTGTGTGTGTTGTAGGAGAGTGTGCGGTGTGTATAATATTAGAGTGTGTGTGTGTTGTATGAGAGTGTGTGGTGTGTGTGTGTGTGTTGTAGGAGAGTGTGCGGTGTGTATAATATTAGAGTGTGTGTGTGTTGTAGGAGAGTGTGGTGTGTGTGTTGTAGGAGAGTGTGTGGTGTGTGTGTGTGTTGTAGGAGAGTGTGCGGTGTGTATAATATTAGAGTGTGTGTGTGTTGTATGAGAGTGTGGTGTGTGTGTTGTATGAGAGTGTGTGGTGTGTGTGTGTGTGTTGTAGGAGAGTGTGCGGTGTGTATAATATTAGAGTGTGTGTGTGTTGTATGAGAGTGTGGTGTGTGTGTTGTATGAGTGTGTGTGGTGTGTGTGTGTGTGTTGTAGGAGAGTGTGCGGTGTGTATAATATTAGAGTGTGTGTGTGTTGTATGAGAGTGTGGTGTGTGTGTTGTATGAGAGTGTGTGGTGTGTGTGTGTGTGTTGTAGGAGAGTGTGCGGTGTGTATAATATTAGAGTGTGTGTGTGTTGTATGAGAGTGTGGTGTGTGTGTTGTATGAGAGTGTGTGGTGTGTGTGTGTTGTAGGAGAGTGTGCGGTGTGTATAATATTAGAGTGTGTGTGTGTTGTATGAGAGTGTGGTGTGTGTGTTGTATGAGAGTGTGTGGTGTGTGTGTGTGTGTTGTAGGAGAGTGTGCGGTGTGTATAATATTAGAGTGTGTGTGTGTTGTATGAGAGTGTGTGGTGTGTGTGTGTGTGTTGTAGGAGAGTGTGCGGTGTGTATAATATTAGAGTGTGTGTGTGTTGTAGGAGAGTGTGCGGTGTGTATAATATTAGAGTGTGTGTGTGTTGTAGGAGAGTGTGCGGTGTGTATAATATTAGAGTGTGTGTGTGTGTGTTGTATGAGTGTGTGTGTTGTATAAGTGTTTGTGTGGTGCGTGTGTTATTACCTCTTACAAGACTTTCAACTTTGACTACAATTAGGAATAAAATATACACACATTTTAGTCACTTTGCCAAAAACTGGGGTCTTGGGAAAAAAAGTTTGAAGAACCCTGCTCTAATTCCTTTGAATAAGTCATTTGTTGCAGTACTCCTGAATCCTGAAACTCTGTGTAGTTGATCACAATCTATTATTTGATAATCAGCCCACAAGACGTTTTTAATACGATCACAATCCGCCATTTTCATTATTAACAGCATGTTTTTTTATCGACTCAGTATAAAATGTTCCCTATACTGAATATGTGCCAGTCTTGTATGTTCTGTTCACAGTTCAAGTTCTCGATATTTAAAGGGACATGGAACCCAAAAATTTTAATTCAGAATTCAGACAGAGCATGCAATTTAAAAAAAAAAAAAAAAAAAACATCCAATTTTTTATATCATCAAATTATGTCCAGTATTTTTATATACACATTTTCTGAGGCCCCAGTTCCAACTAAGCATGTGCAAGAGTTGTTCACAGTGTATACGTTTATGAGTCTTTGATTGGTTGATAGCTGTCACATGATTCAGGGGCAGCAAACTGAAGGAATTTAAAATTTATCAGAAAAAAAATATCTGTAATTTGAAATTCAGAGTATGTTACTTGTTATTATCCATGTGTTGATATTCAATTTTACTGTATTTAATGGTCTGAATGAACAGATACAAGATTTGTTCATTCATTTTGTCCTGAAATTGAAATAAACTTTATTAACAAATAAACAAACGAACAAATGGTGTCACTGATCATTTGCTTTATTTTTTTCATGTTAGATCAATTTCATTATTATTATTTTTTCTTTGTAATAAATAGACAATAACAAGTATTCACTCATCTAGTTCTAAAGATATTTTGAACGGGAAAGTAGTCTGGGGCGTTTCACTTGTGTCCCTTTAAAGGGACATTCCAGTCAAAATTAAATTGCACATAGATGAATTACATTTTTGAATAGAAACATATTTGCATTACGCATGCATTGGCAAAATGCTTCTAGTAAAAGTTATCACTGTTTCAGTGTTAGCATTTCTCTCTCCACGTGCACGTGAAGCATAGCTAGATATTCTCAGTGCACCAGCATTTTTAATACTGCAGCTTCCCAGAGCGCCAGTGGGGCTTGTATCATTGTCACCAATTAACAAATTAAGTCAATACCAGATGGTACAAGCACCTAAGGCTCTCTCAGCAAGTGCTGTGTTTAAAATGCTTGTGCACGGTGCATACTTAAATACACTTTTGAAACAGCTACAGGTTTTATCAGAAGCATTTTGGCTAATACATGTATATTACAAAATTGCTTCTGTTCAAAACTGAAATGCATCCATGTGGATCCCAGTTATGGCTGGAATGCCCCGTTAATAAACTAGATTGTCTTTAATACAAAAGTAAAACTACAGTTCAAATCACTTTTTCAAATGATGCAGTTTGTATACAAATTAAATATAATTATCTAAATATTTAATTACGATTGCATGTGTTCGAATGTGTGAATATGTAAATCCTAACATGAATCATAATGATAAGATATTGTTAATACACACATCATGAATTTATCGTAATGGTTAACTGGAAAAACCTGTTTTTATGTATATTAATACTATACTGAATAGGACCAAATAAGGAAGAACCGCTCCTCAGTACTTCAGCCAAGTAATTAAGCGTTTAGGAACAGATTTGTAAGAATTCTTAATAAATGATTAATCAGGTGCTTTATGTAAATCAGTATATTCTCTTAATAAGAATTCATAGAAGATCGAGAGAGAAAAACATCAGCTCTACAACTGCTCAATTTAAAGGGACAGTATACTGTAAAACTACCTTCCCTAGATAGTGAAGGGAACAAATAATCGGGGAAACGTCTGAACAGACATTTTTCCTCCCTGCACATCCCTAGGGGCCATTTATCAAGCTCCAGGTGGAGCTTGAGGGCCCGTGTTTCTGGCGAGCCTGTAGGCTCGCCAGAAACACCAGTTATGAAGCAGCGGTCTAAAGACCGCTGCTCCATAACTTGTCCGCCTGCTCTGATCAGGCGGACACACATCGCCGAAAATCAACCCGATCGAGTACGATCGGGCTGATTGACACTTCCCTGCTGGCAGCTGATTGGCCGCGAATCTACAGGGGGCGGCGTTGCACCAGCAGCTTACAAGAGCTGCTGGTGCAATGCTAAATACGGAGAGCGAATTGCTCTCCGCATTCAGCGAGGTCTGGCGGACCTGATCAGCACTGTCGGATCAGGTCCGCCAGACCTTTGATAACTATCCCCCCTAGTCTGTATATGGTCCAAATATATGAAGCAACAGAAAAGAGAGTGTAATATAATTTTACTAGTTATTAAAATAAAATTTTATATGCAATTTAAATGTAATCTCACTCATGAAGAAATCTCATTTACATGAGGTTTGTATGATGAGTGTATTAACCAGACTAAAGATTGATTAGGCTGTTATCTCACAGAACTCTCTCTGAGCTACTGTATATAGTGTTGTGAATGGAGTCCATGATCAAATATATATTGTTCTCCTGTTATCCTTTGTTGAAAAGCACTGCTTGATAAGATGAGGAGAACCAGTGCACTACTGGGAGCTAGCTGGTGATTAGCGGCTACACAAATATGCATCTTGTTATTGGTTTACTGGAAGGGTTCAGCTAGTTCACCTGTATTACATTACTGCTGTGGAGCTGACTTTACCTATGCGTTTAACCCATTTGTAGGGGCTAAAACACACAGTTATATTTAAAGGGACAGTCTACACCAGAATTTTTATTTTTTTAAAACATAGATAATCCCTTTATTACCCATTCCCCAGTTTTGCATAAGCAACACAGTTATATTAATATACTTTTTACCTCTGTGACTACCTTGTATCTAAGCCTCTGCAGACTGCCCCCATATTTCAGTTCTTTTCACAGACTTGCATTTTAGCCCATCAGTGCTGACTCCTAGGTAACTCCACGTGCATGAGCACAATGTTATCTATATGGCACATATGAACTAACACCCTCTAGTTGTGAAAAACTGTCAAAGTGCATTCAGATAAGAGGCGGCCTCCAAGGAATAAGAGATTAGCATATGAGCAGGAGCGGACTGAGACCAATCAGGGCCCTGGGCAAAAATTAGGGAAGCGCCCCCACTGTCTCACACTGACCCAAATTTATGCAAATGAACACCACCAGGCCACCCAACCTCCAGGCTCAGGATCCCCAACGTCAAGGGCCAGAGACAGGGCCACACTCCATGGCCACAGCGACAGACCCCCCCACAGTCTAGAGCCCTCCGAGCAACAAACCTCACATCCAGACACAACACCCTCACTAAACCCACACTTAACTGCTTAGTTACTGATAGGCAAGCTGTCAACCCCAACTTAAAGGGACACTAAACCCAACTTTTCTCTTTCATGATTCAGATAGAGCATGCAATTTTAAGCAACTTTTATCCTATTATCAATTTTTTTTTCATTCTCTTGCTATCTTTATTTAAAAAGCAGGAATGAAATTCATAGGAGCCGGACCATTTTTGGTTAAGAACCTGGGTTATGCTTGCTTATTAATGACTAAAAGTAAGCCACCAATAAGCAAGCGCTATCCATGGTGCTGAACCTAAAATGGGCTGGCTGCTAAGATTTACATTCCTGCTTTTTAAATAAAGATAGCAAGAGAACAAAGAAAAATTGATAATAGCAGTAAATTAGAAAGTTTCTTAAAATGTCATGCTCTATCTGAATCATGAAAGAAAAAATGTGGGTTTAGTATCCCTTTAAGCTGTACACCAGGAGGTATGGAGATGCCATTTGTGGCTCCCCCCTACATGCTGGGCCCTTCGTCCAGGTCCTATTTGCCCAACTGATCAGTCCGCCCCTGCATATTAGCCTACCTAGGTTTAGCTTTCAACTAGGAATACCAAGAGAACAAAGCAAAATTAATGATAACAGTAAATTGGAAAGTTGTTTAAAATGACATGCCCTATCTGAATCATCACATTTTATTTTTGATTAGACTGTTTCTTTAAGCAACAGTGCAATAATAAAATTCTCTAACACATTAAAGGGTCATAATGTTAGAGCATGTCTACTGACCCCGCACTTTGCGGGTATTAAACACATAGAAGAAGTATTGCTTGGGACCAGCAGAGCACTGCTGCCGAGCCGAAACTGCTGCACTAGTTACAAAGCCAATTTATGCGACTAGCAGGTTTCTGACTAGCAGGTTTCTGCTCTGCAGATCCCCAGTGGCGCTTCTACTGTTTTATTCGATAGGAGAGAAACCAATGGCACTACTTGTGGTCTCATACCTTGGCAATTTCCTAATACCGGAACAAGCTATGAGTGGCGGTGCTGTGTATTGAGTTCAAATTTGAAAACAGAATGGGTAAAAAACCTACAGAAAGAGAATACACATATAGCACTCTAGAGTCTTTAGACCACTGGTCTCAAAGTACAGGCCCTGGGGCCATATGCGGCCCCCAAGATAGTTTCCTGCGGCCCTCCCTTGTTTAAGGTAAACCATTCATTTGAGGCTGTTTTTTTTAGGGTCTTAAGAGGTTTAACTAGTTGATGTTATATATAGGCACTCAAAAGATAAATATAAAGACAAGAATCCAGTGTAGACACATACCATGCACTACTTGGATAAAGGTCACTTTTGATATTGTTATACAGTCCCAGAATGATCACTTGACTTGGCACTCACACGATAAATATAGACAACAGTGTATGTCTGTTGTGGGCTACAACTCCCACCATACACTACTACTTGGGTAAATGTCACTTCCAGTTCCTAGTATATATAGCACTTTTCAGTTCAAGCCGCCCCCATGTACGCAGGACATCACACTTGGCCAGGCGTCCCCAGATACATTGAGTTTGATACCCCTGCTTTAGACACTGTGAGGCCCATTTATCAAGCGCTGTATGGAGCTTGTGGGCCCGTGTTTCTAGCGAGTATTCAGACTCGTCAGAAACAGCAGTATCCTGTCCGCCTGCTCTGAGCAGGTGGACAGGAATCGCCACAATTCAACCTGATCGAGTACGATCGGGTTGATTGACACCTCCCTGCGAGTCTGCAGGGGGCGGCGTTGCACCAGCAGCTCATGCTGAATACGGAGAGCGTATTGCTCTCCGCATTCAGCGAGGTTTTGCGGACCTGATCCGCACTGTCGGATCAGGTCCGCAAGACCTTTGATAAATATGCCTCTGTAGCTGTAAAGGTAATATTGTGTATTGATAACAGATAAACCCCAATACAAAGAGAAGGATAAAGATCCTCTTTAAAATATAACTTTTAATAGATTAACTTAAAATATAAAGGGAAAAACAATTAAAAACACACACTAAAGTATGACCCAGCATATGCTGGGATTCACATATGTATGACTCTGATTGTATCTCACAGTGAAAGGGAAAGTATTTATTATTGGAAGTGTAGCTGTGAGTATTAGGTTCTGATGTTTAATTCCGCGAAAGTTACGATATTTACTATGTCAGCATGGATTTGCAAGTGTGATATCTTGCAAAATATTTATTGTGTTAGATGAAACTGTAAGTCTTAAAGGGACATGAAACCCAACATTTTTCTTTCATGATTCAGATAGAGAATACAATTTTAAAAAAACTTTCTAATTTGCTTCTATCATTTAATTTGCTTCCTTCTCTGCTGAAAGGTTTATCTAGGCAAGCTCAGGGGCAACAGATAATCTAGGTTCTAGCTGTTGATTGGTGGCTGCATATATATCTCGATTGTGATTGGCTCACCCATGTGTTCAGTTTAGAAACCATTAGTGAATTGCTGCTCCTTCAACAAATGATACCCAGAGAATGAAACAGATTAGGTAATAGAAGTAAATTAGAAAGTTGTTTAAAATTGTATTCTCTATCTTAATCATGAAAGAAAATGTTTGGGTTTCATGTCCCTTTAAGTTATAACATTTGATTTACTGAGCTTTTTGTGAGAAATGGTTACAAACGTTATAATTCCTATACTAGCAAAAATGGCAGCTGTACGAATATGTAGCCTGCTAGTGTAATAGGGTTAAAGGGACAGTACACTGTAAAATTGTTTTTATATGAATGTATTTTCAATGACTTGTTATACCAGCTGCAGAGTATAAAATTCATGACAAATTGCATTTTCAGGTTTATTTGTGTATATGAAGTAGCTGGTTTTGTGCTTTTAAACCACAGCCTATTACAATGGGTTGAGCTTCAGGTAATATCAGATCTCATTATGTTATCACTTTGTGTACACACACTTGCTTCCTTATCTTATATTTGTCTGGAACACCAAAGTTCAATACATAGAGAGAACAATGGAAAAATATCATTTTATTACTTAACTATCCTGCACCCCACTGGGAGTGTAATTTCTTCTGCTGGCTGTGTTTACTTAGGCTATTCAATAGCTTAGACTCCAGTATACAAACTTTTACTATAGGTGGGGATACCACAGGCTAAATCTGCTATTTCAAATGGCAAAAAAGGGGTAAAGGAGCTACTTGTAAACAATTTAATACACTCTAGCAGGTAAAATTGAGCATTGGGAAGAATTTAAAGGGGAGAAATGTTTTGGGTGAACTGTCCCTTTAACAAAGGGTTCATATACAGGACTAATGTACTTCCCCTACTGGCAACTAAAATAAATAGTAGTCGTGTCACTTGCACGTTGTTTGCTAAAACTATGGGGTCAATTTATCAAGCTCTGTATGGTGCTTGATGCCCCGTGTTTCCGGCGAGCCCTCAGCTAATGATTTTATGGTATTGGGAGCATGGGCACTCAAACTTTGTAATATGCTATTTGTGGCTGTTGTTTTCCTATAAACATCTGTGATCTAGGAATTTTATTAAATGTAGATCTGCCTCATAGGTTAGCTTTATATTCTCACAGTCTACACCCAGTTAGACTAACTATTTTCTCCCCCCTTAACTAAGTAAATTTCAGAGTCAATTTCTGGTAGTTCATTAGTATAACAGCATATTAGGTGATACTAAAAGTGGCTATTAAAATAGGAGTTCCCAAAGCCTCCTCAACAAATCCCTAACATGTTTCGCCGTGTGAACGGCTTTCTCAAAGGGTAACACTAGCGGCACAAATTTGGCCTCTATTTATGACTTGTGGATCTTGACCCTACCTCCTAAATTGACGTCATCCTCATAACATTCAGATTTTTTATCAGAGTTCAATCATTGGCATCTTTTGGCTTTATGTAGATATACCGGTGTATTATGTGTTTCAGTATTTGATTAATGTGTCCTCTTATGTAATGACACAAATTTGATCTATTCGGATCTACTGAATACATATAAAGATGCACATTAGTTAACATCTTAAGAAACTAAGGGGCGAATATAGTGAAAATGTCCATTTCTAAATGCTAAGTTCTAAGAAAATAAAGTTATCTTACTGGATTGCAAACTATGTCATGACCTTAAAATATTACTTTGTTGTACTATGTAGAATACTATGTAGAATAGACTACTTATATGTTCTAGTCTGTCCTATTTAAAGGACCAGTCAACACAGTAGATTTGCATAATCAACAAATGCAAGATAACAAGACAATGCCATAGCACTTAGTCTGAGCTTCAAATGAGAAGTAGATTTTTTTTCTGACAATTTTAAAAGTTATGTATTTTTTCCACTCCCCCTGTACCATGTGACAGCCATCAGCCAATCACAAATGCATACACCTACCATGTGACAGCCATCAGCCATTCACAAATGCATACACACTTATTCTTGCACATGCTCAGTAGGAGCTGGTGACTCAAAAAGTTTAAATATAAAAAAGACTGTGCACATTTAGTTAATGGGAGTAAATTGGAAAGCTGTTTAAAATGGCATGCTCTATCTGAATAATGAAAGTTTAATTTTGATTGAGTGTCCCTTTAAGTGATTTTTGTGTATTTTTTTTGTTTTATTGATGAGAAAAAACAGTTTTTATAATGAGTGATAAGGATGTTGATAGGACAGTATATGGATTCTAGTCTGCCCATTTGAGATTTTTGTATGTGTTCCATACTTGAGGATGAAACGTTATTAATAAACAATATTACTGATGTATCTATTTTATTTTGAATTCCAACATGATATAGAAAAATACTAAAAATGTGTTTGGTGGGAGTCTTTATAATAAGACTAAAGAATGATAAGCGTGTTTAAGTGATAATTATTGTGTGTTTTAAGTGTTTGTTTAATTTAACTGTGACTGAAAAATAGAAAAATATGTTATAAAAAAATAATAATTTTACTGCTATTTAAATTGTGATCGTGTATTTTATCAGTGTGTGGATTGAAGTGATGTATACTTTTTACTTTTTGATCTTATCAGTGGCTTTTTGCGTGATGGTGTTTTGTTATATAGGTGTGAAGATAAATTTAAAATATATATTTTTTTTACTGATGGAATAAGGGGTTTCACCCTTACTAAATCTATATAGTGCTTTTGGTCCAATAAAACCCTAACAGCTCATCACAAAAACAGAATTTATATCTTACCTGATAAATTCCTTTCTCCTACGGTGTGTCCGGTCCACGGCTTCATCCTTACTTGTGGGAATATTCTCTTCCCTAACAGGAAATGGCAAAGAGGCACACAGCAAAAGCTGTCCATATAGCCCCTCCTCTGGCCCCGCCCCCCAGTCATTCGACCGACGGTTAGGAGAAAAAGGAGAAACTATAGGGTGCCGTGGTGACTGTAGTGTATAGAGATAAAAAAATTTAAGCCTGACAAAAAGCCAGGGCGGGCCGTGGACCAGACACACCGTAGGAGAAAGGAATTTATCAGGTAAGATATAAATTCTGTTTTCTCCTACATAGGTGTGCCCGGTCCACGGCTTCATCCTTACTTGTGGGAACCAATACCAAAGCTTTAGGACACGGATGAAGGGAGGGAACAAGTCAGGCAACATAAACGGAAGGCACCACGGCTTGCAAAACCTTTCTCCCAAAAACAGCCTCCGAAGAAGCAAAAGTATCGAATTTGTAAAATTTTGTAAAAGTGTGCAGTGAAGACCAAGTCGCTGACTTACAGATCTGATCAACAGAAGCCTCGTTCTTAAAGGCCCATGTGGAAGCCACAGCCCTAGTAGAGTGAGCTGTAATTCGTTCAGGAGGCTGCCGGCCGGCAGTCTCATAAGCCAATCGGATGATGCTTTTCAGCCAAAAGGAAAGAGAGGTAGCAGTAGCTTTCTGCCCTCTCCTCTTACCAGAATAAACGACAAACAAGGATGATGTCTGTCTGAAATCCTTTGTTGCTTCTAAATAGAATTTTAAAGCACAGACCACATCTAGGTTGTGTAACAAACGTTCCTTCTTCGAAACTGGATTCGGACCCAGAGAAGGAACAACTATTTCCTGGTTAATATTCCTGTTGGAAACCACCTTTGGAAGAAAACCAGGCTTGGTACGTAAAACTACCTTATCCGTATGAAACACCAGATAGGGTGGAGTACACTGCAAAGCAGATAATTCAGAAACACTTCTAGCAGAAGAAATAGCAACCAAAAACAGAACTTTCCAAGATAGTAACTTAATATCTATGGAATGCAAAGGTTCAAACGGAACCCCTTGAATAACTGAAAGAACTAAGTTTAGACTCCATGGAGGAGTCATAGGTCTGTAGACAGGCTTGATTCTAACTAACGCCTGTACAAACGCTTGTACATCTGGCACGGCTGCCAGACGTTTGTGCAATAAGACAGACAGAGCAGATATCTGTCCTTTTAGAGAACTAGCTGACAAACCTTTATCCAAACCTTCTTGGAGAAAGGAGAGTATCCTAGGAATCCTAATTTTACTCATGAGTAACCCTTGGTTTCGCACCAACAGATATATTTTTTTCCATATCTTATGGTAAATTTTCCTAGTCACAGGTTTTCTGGCCTGAACCAGAGTATCTATAACAGATTCCGAAAACCCACGCTTAGATAGAATCAAGCGTTCAATTTCCAAGCAGTCAGTTGCAGAGAAACTAGATTTGGATGTTTGAATGGACCTTGTACTAGAAGGTCCTGCCTCAAAGGTAGCTTCCATGGTGGAGCCGATGACATATTCACCAGGTCTGCATACCAAGTCCTGCGTGGCCATGCAGGAGCTATTAGAATCACCGAAGCCTTCTCCTGTTTGATCCTGGCTACTAGCCTGGGAAGGAGAGGGAACGGTGGAAACACATAAGCTAGATTGAACGACCAAGGCGCCACCAATGCATCCACTAGTGTCGCCTTGGGATCCCTGGATCTGGACCCGTACCGAGGAACCTTGGAGTTCTGACGGGACGCCATCAGATCTACATCTGGATTGCCCCATAGTTGAGTTAACTGGGCAAAGACCTCCGGGTGAAGTTCCCACTCCCCCGGATGGAAAGTCTGACGACTCAGAAAATCCGCCTCCCAGTTGTCTACTCCTGGGATGTGAATTGCAGAAAGATGGCAGGAGTGATCCTCCGCCCATTTGATGATCTTGGATACCTCTCTCATCGCCAAGGAACTCTTTGTTCCCCCCTGATGATTGATGTACGCTACAGTCTTCATGTTGTCCGACTGAAATCTTATGAACCTGGCCTTCGCTAGTTGAGGCCAAGCCAGGAGCGCATTGAATATCGCTCTCAGTTCCAAAATGTTTATCGGGAGAAGAGACTCTTCCCGAGACCATAGACCCTGAGCTTTCAGAGAGTCCCAGACCGCGCCCCAGCCCAAGAGGCTGGCATCGGTCGTGACAATGACCCACTCCGGTCTGCGGAAACTCATTCCCTGAGACAGGTGATCTTGAGTCAACCACCAGAGAAGTGAGTCTCTGGTTACCTGGTCTACTTGAATTTGGGGAGACAAGTCTGCATAATCCCCATTCCACTGTTTGAGCATGCACAGCTGCAATGGTCTTAAATGAATTCGAGCAAAAGGAACCACGTCCATTGCTGCAACCATTAGTCCTATAACTTCCATGCACTGAGCTATGGAAGGCTGAGGAATAGAATGAAGAACTCGACAGGCTTTTAGAAGTTTTAACTTTCTGACCTCTGTCAGAAAAATCTTCATTTCCACAGAATCTAATATCGTTCCCAGAAAGGGAACCCTTGTGGACGGGGACAGTGAACTCTTTTCTATGTTCACCTTCCACCCGTGAGATCTTAGAAAGGCTAAAACAATGTCTGTATGAGCCCTTGCTTTGGAAAGGGACGACGCTTGGATTAGAATGTCGTCTAGGTAAGGTGCTACAGCAATGCCCCTCGGCCTTAGAACCGCTAGAAGGGACCCTAGTACCTTTGTGAAAATTCTGGGAGCAGTGGCTAAACCGAATGGAAGAGCCACAAACTGGTAATGTTTGTCCAAAAAGGCGAACCTTAGGAACTGATGGTGATCTTTGTGGATAGGAATATGCAGGTACGCATCCTTTAAGTCCACGGTAGTCATATATTGACCCTCCTGGATTGTTGGTAAGATCGAATGGTTTCCATCTTGAATGATGGAACTCTGAGGAATTTGTTTAGTATTTTTAAATCCAGAATTGGCCTGAAAATTCCCTCTTTTTTGGGAACTACAAACAGGTTTGAGTAAAAACCCAGACCTTGTTCCGCTGTTGGAACTGGGTATATCACTCCCATCTTTAATAGGTCTCCTACGCAATGTAAGAATGCCTATCTCTTTATCTGGTCTAAAGATAAGCGAGACACGTGGAACCTTCCCCTTGGAGGAAGTTCCTTGAACTCTAGAAGATATCCCTGGGAGACTATTTCTAGTGCCCAGGGATCCGGAACATCTCTTGCCCAAGCCTGAGCAAAGAGAGATAATCTGCCCCCTACTAGATCCGGTCCCGGATCGGGGGCTACCCCTTCATGCTGTCTTGGTAGCAGCAGCAGGCTTCTTGGCCTGTTTACCCTTGTTCCAGCCTTGCACGGGTTTCCATGCAGGTTTGGGCTGGGCAGCATTGCCCTCTTGTCTAGAGGCTGCAGAGTTAGAAGCTGGTCCGTTCCTGAAATTGCGAAAGGAACGAAAATTAGACTTGTTCTTAGCCTTGAAAGGTCTATCTTGTGGGAGGGCATGGCCCTTTCCCCCAGTGATGTCTGAAATAATCTCCTTCAATTCCGGCCCAAAAAGGGTCTTACCTTTCAAAGGAATATTAAGTAATTTAGTCTTGGACGACACATCTGCCGACCAGGATTTTAGCCAAAGCGCCCTGCGCGCCACTATAGCAAAACCTGAGTTTTTCGCCGCTAATTTCGTTATTTGAAAAGCGGCATCCAATATAAAGGAATTAGCTAACTTAAGTGCGTGAACTCTGTCCATGACTTCATCATATGAAGTCTCCTTCTGGAGCGAGCTTTCTAATTCCTCGAACCAAAAAGACGCCGCTGAGGTGACAGTAATAATGCACGCAATTGGTTGAAGAAGGAGACCTTGCTGAACAAAAATCTTTTTAAGCAATCCTTCCAATTTTTTATCCATAGGATCTTTGAAAGCGCAACTGTCCTCTATAGGAATAGTTGTGCGCTTTGCTAACGTTGAAACTGCCCCCTCAACCTTAGGGACCGTCTGCCATGCGTCCCTTCTGGGGTCTACAATGGGGAACATTTTCTTAAATATAGGAGGAGGGACAAACGGTATACCCGGCTTCTCCCACTCCTTATTCACTATGTCCGCTACCATCTTGGGTATCGGAAAAGCATCAGCGTGCACAGGGACCTCCAAGAATTTGTCCAATTTGCACAACTTCTCTGAAATTACCAAAGAATCACAATCATCCAGAGTAGCTAGTACCTCCTTAAGCAGGGCGCGGAGATGTTCTAGCTTAAATTTAAATGCTACTATATCAGGTTCTGCCTGTTGAGAAGTTTTTCCTGAGTCAGAAATTTCTCCCTCAGACAGCCCCTCCCTCACAGCCAATTCCGATTGATGTGAGGGTAAAATAGATAAGGTATCGTCAGCGTCTACTTGTTCATCCTTTTCTGTATTTAAAACTGAACAATCACGCTTTCTCTGAAATGCTGGCAGTTTGGATAAAAGATTTGCTATAGAATTATCCACTACTGCTGTTAATTGCTGCATAGTAACAAGCATTGGCGCGCTAGATGTACTAGGTATCGCCTGCGCGGGCAAAACTGGTGTAGACACAGAAGGAGAGGATGTAGAACTATCCCCACTACCTTCATTAGAAGAATCATCTTGGGCAATTTTATTAAATGTGACAGAATTGTCCTTACTTTGTTTGGACGCCATGGCACAATTATCACATACACTTAAAGGGGGGACCACCTTGGCCTCTATACACACAGAACATAAGCTATCTGATGGCACAGACATGTTAGGCAGATTTAGGCAGGCTATTAATGCAATAAAAACGATTTCAAACAAAACCGTTACTGTCTCTTTAAATAATAAAATAACACACTTTATTTCTGAATGTTCAAAAAACTATGAAGGCAATATCCGATCTTTATAAAATTTACACCCCAATGTCTTAATGCTTTGAAAGTATTGCACACAAAATATGAAGTCTCTAGACCCTTAAATAAGCAAACCGGAGCTAATTGTTCAATTTAACCGGTTTTACACACTACAGTCCCTGCTACAGCCTTTGCTGCAGCGTTTACCTTCCTTAGGGGTTATTCACCACAGAAATAAGCCTTCCGGAGTCTGTTTCTTATCCACAGGACCCTCTCACATGAAGCTGCATGCACTGCCTTTGATATTAACTGCGCAACTGAGGCGCGAAAATGAGGCCTCCTCCCTCTGCATACTAGAGTGAAGGGGCCTTCCTGACTAGATTAGGCGTCTAAAACAATGCCAGGAATAATTAAAACGTTCCCAAAAGTGTATTTATGTTCACAAAACATTTGAAGTGCCATAAAAATGTGATATAAGTCAATCGATTTGGCCCACAAACAGTGTCTACCAGTATAAAGCCCAAAAAATAAGCCTGTAATCTGTTACTCAGTCTAAGAAAATGGCTTACCGGTCCCCTGAGGGAAAAACTGACAGTCTTCTAGCATTACCATGTTTTGTTAGAAAAGAGACTGGTCATACCTGGAGCAGATGAGTCTGCAAACTGTTACCCCCAACTTAAGTTCTCTGGTCTCAACAGTCCTGCGTGGTAACAGCAATGGATTCTAGTTACTTGTGCTAAAATCATATTCCTCTTTAACAGAAATCTTCATCACTTTCTGTTGTAGAGTAAATAGTACAAACCGGCACTATTTTAAAATAACAAACTCTTGATAGAAGAAATAAAAACTACAACTAAACACCACAAACTCTTTACCATCCCCGTGGAGATGCTACTTGTTCAGAGCGGCAAAGAGAATGACTGGGGGGGCGGGGCCAGAGGAGGGGCTATATGGACAGCTTTTGCTGTGTGCCTCTTTGCCATTTCCTGTTAGGGAAGAGAATATTCCCACAAGTAAGGATGAAGCCGTGGATCGGACACACCTATGTAGGAGAAAATGTACTATCAAAAGGTATGTCTTTTTGCCCTACACCACAAGTGGATATATTTGAAATTATTAAAGATCTTCAACTTTATTTGAGGAAAATATCATTAAAAAAGATTTTATAAAGACAAATCTGAGCCAAACAATAAAGAAACATGGTCAGAGGAGAAAAAGCCACCCTTGAAAGTCTTGAAGAGCTTCTCAAAGAAAATGAACCTCCTAAAGAAACCCAGTGGAGGGACAAAATCAAAAACAAATCAAAGTTAATGCCAAAGACAAATAATTGTCCTCAACTAGAAGTTTTCAATCAAATAGTGTGTAATCAAATGATCAACCTTAAAGAAACTAATAGCACACAAAACTTGACAAAACAAGAACACAAAGCTCTTACAGAAATGAAAAAGTGGAAAGATGTAATAATCAGAATCTCTGACAAGGGAGGAAATGTGGTGATTTGGCCTACTGATTTATATGTACAAGAAGCAGAACAACAACTTGAGGATACAACCTGTTATAAAAAAATAGGGTATAACCCTATGAAAGAATACTTACAAGAATACTCTAATATTATAGAAATGGCAAAAAACAAAATAATAAAAACTAAAGAACATCAATTTCTGAGTATCTCTAATCCGACAACTCCAACCTGTTACCTTATCCCAAAAATCCATAAAGACATCAATCCCCCACCTGGTCGCCCAATAATATTGGGCATCAATAGCTTACCGGAAAAAGCCAGCCAGTACGTTGACTATAGGTTAAGGGAATATTTATCTCAGTTGCCTTCATACGTACAAGATGCAAGAGATGTATTAAAACAGTTAGAAAATCTATGTGTCAGCCCCACAACATGGCTAGTAACAGCTGATGTTGAATCCCTGTGCACCAGTATAAACCATGACCTAGGACTCAAAGCAGCACAATATTTTCTAAAAATGGAGTCTTAAGAAGATCTCGAACATGACATCCTTTTTCTTTTTTTTTTTTTTAATTTCTTTATTTACAATCCAACATGATATACATTGATAAAGAAACAAGAAAGCAATGAAGAACATCTTGTAGGGTATCCTTTTAGCCCTTAACAAACAATTTTTGGAAATTTTTTATATTTTATCAAAATACACACAAACAACTAGACATAGCCAGGACACTCCCACTAGAACCGCTCGGGGGAGGCCCGACTACATCCATCAAGACAAAAAAAAACACAAAACCAAACAAAATAATAAAGAAAAAAGAGAGAGAAAAAAAGGGGGGGGGGGAGGGAAGGGAAGAGAGGAAAGGGATAAGAGGGAGGGACAAAGACGGCAGAACTATTACCAAAGCTTTAACAATACTAATTCAGAATTTATGAATGGGTATATTAAGTAATCAATTTCACTGGGAGGAAAGGTTTTAATAAAAAATGACCATTTCGAAAAGAAGCAGTAATGTCATGTCACGTTCATTATTTAAATTAGTATCCGTCTGTTCTAGAATACATTGTTTTTTTCAAGCAGCTCTTGAGCTCCGAAATACTGGGGGTCACCCTACCCTTCCATTTTTTAAAAATTAAGTATCTAGCCACTAAAATGGCCATGTTAACAAATCTATAGTTTACCTGCCGATTTTTCGAGTCCTCCCGCAGGAACAATATATGTGTCAGTTTTAATATCAGTGGGGAAATCCCTACGGTTTTATTAAGCCAATACTGTAACTTCAGCCAGAAATGTTTAATCCCTGGGCACTCCCATAACATATGTACAAGGTTAGCTGCTAACAGTGAACACCTAGGACAACTATGAAAGTTAAAATTTCCAGATTTGAAGCCCTTCTCAGGTGTAAAATAGGCCATGAAAAGTAACTTGTCAGTATATGGCAGGGTTATAACACAATATATTTAATTAATCTCTGATTATGACACATTATTGTGTATATTGTGTATATTTTGTAAATATGTATTCATTTTTCGCCTTTAAAATGTTATTCAAGTTGTTTCCCCCTCCGCTCACCCTGCATAGAATCCACGCTGAATTAAGGGTTAAGTGGGAGTAATTTTGAGCTCCTCAGTAGCCAATGACTGTGTAGAGTAATACTTTTAAACGCCCTATGTTGTAGTAAACAGCAGGTCTTAGATTACGGCACCTAGCCGAAACTAGTAGGACCAGCTGTCTCTTGTTTGCTGTGCTGGTGTTACGGTTTTTAACCTTTTTTGAAATAAAGTCCATGGGAATTTTTACTACATAGAGACTCCTTGCATCTTTTTTCTATAATATATTTAACAATCTTTCTTTAAATTAAACCCTTAATCAATATGCATATACTAGAAACCATAAAATGAATATAAATTCCTGAATTCTTTATTATTAGTTAATATCTATGAACACATTGAAATATATTTGTAGGAACCAGAGTATGAATCAATATTATACACGTTTAAAACTATTAAAATATGCTATGCAAAGTTAATAAAAGTTTACCTTTAAAATTAGCCTTATTCACAATAGCCTTTCATTCAGAGTTGCATTTAAAATATCACAATGAGACTAAAATATAAACCACTAAACATTCAGACTGGTACAATTTTAACAGTGCTTAGTTAAACAATAGGATAATATACACTCCAATTGAAATACCAGAGAGTTGTATATATTATCTGTGTAAACAACCAATTCTTATGTTAATTTCTCTAAGCTGAAATAAATTCTTAGTCACTTATAATTAAGACCAGTTCTAAGATATATATATATATATATATATATATATATATATATGTATATATATTTTTGCAAAGATAAACAACTTAAAATTTAGGATTAATTTTAAAATACACAGACTATGAATTTAAGCTAAAATACAAATCTATCACTTATGATTTAACTATAGTCTTACCAATAACCTTTGTATACTTTACCCAGATAAAACAAATCGATATCCAATATTTCTCAACAGGTTCAATCTCACCTCAGAATACCAAAATTGGGGTATTGTTGCATATGGAGAATAAAAAGTAGCTGTTTGCTTATAATAACTGCAGCAGTTATTCCTTCAGGGTTCAGCAAAAACGGTTTACTAGTCAAAGTTAGCCAGAGTTAGTCAGCAGCAGCCTCTTTTTCTCTCTATGCTTGGGGTTAAATCATCTGATCTCACCCCTCCCCTTTTTTGATCAGTACCATCATTGGTGAGATTGGAAACGCCCAACGGAAGCTTGTCTAGGATTGGCCCTTTGAAACTGAACATGGATTGGTTCATCTGGGAAGTATCTTTTAACAGTCAAGTTTTTTTTTTTTTTCTTGGCTGTAATATCGGATTTTGTCCATCGAGGGCAACATGACAAACAAAACAGATTCATTCTTAACATTCATCTTTGCTACAATTTAAATATCTTCCATATAATGAAATTTTTTAGAGCCCATACAGTAGATAAGAGGGCTTTTTCGCAATCGCTAAATTTTATTTCTACTGGGGATAGAGTTTTGCTCGCATAAGCAATGACTTTGTTTAAATTATCATGCTTTTGGTATAAAACAGCACTCATGCTTATATCTGTGTAACCTGCTTCTAAGAAGAAAGGTTTACCACCTTCAGGGTACGCTAAGCAAGGTGCTTGAGTGAGTTTTCTCTTCAGCTCTCTTATGGCCGTCTCTTGAGACTCACTCCAGTGCCATTCCACATCCTTCTTTAGAAGAAGTAGTAGTGGTTTAGCTAATTCTGCATAATTATCAATGAATTTGCGAGAATAATTCGTCATACCCAGGAATGATCTCAATTCCTTTAAGTTAGTTGGGTTTTTAGAATTTACTATAGCTTCCACCTTTTTCTTCTGAGGATTTAGCCCTTCAGAAGTAACTTCATGTCCCAAGAAGTTTACACGAGTGCGGCACCATTGAGCTTTTTGTAGGGATAATTTGACACCTGCCCTTTTAAGTTGGCTGATGACATGTTTAAGCTCTGCGATGTGTTTTTCAAAGTCTGTGCTTTTGATTAAAACTTCATCAACATAAGATAAGGTCCCCCTTTCCAGTGCATCAGGCATAGCCTTATGCATGAATACAGCAAATTCATGTCCAGAATTTATGTATCCAAAAGGAAGTCTCTGAAATGCATACTGGACCTTTTGGAATGAGAATGCCAGCTTATACTGGTCCTCTTCATGTACCTTTATGGTCCAATATCCCTGTGAACAATCAATGGCAGTGAATATTTTGGATCCCTGCATGTGTGCTAGGCACTGGTCAATATATGGCACAGGCCAGCCAGACATGTACACTCGTTTGTTTAGCTGTCTTAAGTCATTACACAAATGCCATTGTCCATTGGGCTTAAGAACACCTAGAATAGGATTGTTATAAGAGCTGTGCACCTGTCGTATGATACCCCTTTCTTCCAGGTTCCTTATGATTTCTGCAAGAGAATCATATAAGGCTAAATGAAGTCTGTATTGTTTAACAAAGACAGGTGGTGCATTGGGATCTGTTTGTATTCTTGAAATGTGCAAGTCTGTAGTCCCACAGTCATAAGAATCCCTAGCAAAAATATCCTTGTACTCCATCAGGAGTTCTCGCAGTAGTTGGCGTTCATCATAGCTGGAACAGCCATTAGCTAAGGATATTTGCTCTTCGACTATTTGCTGAAATCCTGGAAAGATTTCAGGCTGCCCTATTTCATAGGCTTCTTCCAACCTAGAGGTGAGATCTCCTTGATTATAATTTACATTGCCCCCATGACTCTGGGTATTGGGGTAATCTTGCTGTTTGATTGGCTGATCAAATACTAGAGAGGCTTCTTCAACTTTACAGATGCCTTCCTCTGAGCTGAATGGATAAATAGACTGAATAGTGAATAGACCCTCTGGCATAGATGCAAAGGATTGTTCTATTAATTGTTCTTCAGTTAAGAATCCTTCAGGTATTAGCCCAATTACATTATTCTGGAATCTAAAAGTGTAATAACTTGATTCCAGCGCATATCCTATGGTAGTCCCCTTGGATAAGTTTATATCCTGTGGGGTCATGTTATGCACAATACCATGTATTGGAATAGTTCCAATATTTACCATAGGAGTATAGGTCATTGTGACACCCAGATTTTGTATTCTATGGGAGAGGCAAATTAGTGTTTCAGAAGTTTTAAATTTCTGACCTATCTTTACCTGTAAGGATAAAAGAAATTTATCAGCCCCGGCAGGAATTATAACATCGCTAGACACCTGCATATTCACAGCATATGGCAATTGCTGGTTTGATTTCAGGGCTGCATTTTCATCCTGAAATACTTCAGGGTCCCCCTTTAACCTGCTCCAGAGGCAAGAGTCAATCAAATCTATTTGTATGGCATATCTATGTAAGATATCATTGCCAATGTATATTTGATTATGGGGAGTATTTAAAACTAAAAACAGGTGCTTCACTGACTTATTGCCTATAGATACAGATAATAAGCACTTAGCTGTGATGTTATAGCTTTCAAACCTGTTATCCAGGCCGTGGACACAGTGGTCTTGGGGAGAAAGATATTTAATCACTTTAGGTTCAGCTATCTGCGCTAATAAGCCTTTGCTCATATAGCTAGCTTCCTGTTTTAAGTTCAATTTGTCATACTTTGTTGTACCAAGCTCATGCACTTGTATAGGGAAAAATAGATACTCTTTAACTCTCTCAATTCCTGCGAGGTATTGAGTGTGGCCCCCCCCCCTTAGGGATTTTATGATCCCCCTTGTGGAGAAATATGGTTAATACATCGCCGTCTAAGGAAATATTCGCTATCTTCCCAGTCGGAATTTTAAAAGTATTACCATCAGAGCCACTTAAAGGAGTCTGATCATCAATCTGTAGGAAAGTGATTTCAGGTACAGAGTTATTCCTGAAATGAATCTCCACAGCATCTGGCTTCTCTTCCACCACGTGACAGTTATGTCGGGGGCGAGATATACCAGATTTCTCATAATTAATAGGCCTTTTAACTTGTGACCAAATTACATTATTTATGCAATCAATTATGGTGCTTAATCGCTTCAGGAGATCACTACCAATAATTAAATGATCAGTTGGCAGATCCACTATAATGACAGGGTGTCTTATGACCCTGTTCCCCAATTTAAATTTTAACCAGGCAGTACGGTAAACTTTTAGAGAGTCACCCCCAACTCCTATTAGAGAACCATCAAATTCTTTTATTTTAGGTTTGCGGGGTGTTAGCTCATTTAGCTGTGTGTAGTACCTGTGGGATAAAATAGTTGCCTGAGACCGAGTATCAATTAATCCCATGATAGGGTTGGAGACTGAATCTTGCAGCTCAACTAATACATAATATCTCCCTGTACTTTCTACCATTTCACACATAAAATTGGTGTGATTGCACACTTGTGGGCTTCGCCACGTGTTACCTGAATCCGCCGCGTTACCTGATGCAGAAGAAATTTCATTCTTACCGGTCCCCTCTATAATAGGGTCGACTGGGTTCTTGTGTACTGCATCTGTGGAAATAAGGTTAAGAGAACTCTGCAAAGGAAAAGATTGGTTAATGCTTTCAGGCCGAGGTTGCTCGTCATCACAGCTAAATCGTCCGTTTCCGGTCTGTGGGGAGATAACATGATTAGTATCATTTTTGACATTTATCATTTTATTTCGTATATCTCTCCCCTCCCTTTTAGGTGATACTGCAGTATTTATGACTGTGCCTGTGGTCCACTGCTGACCACTGGCTGTATGGCTGTAACCCTAAAAAAGTATTGTTTGGTTGCTGAGCCGTAAAAGGTTGACTCATATTAGCGAATTGTTCGCTCAACCGATTTAACTTGGTATAAAGCTGATCTACTTGCTTGTACAAGTTACCTCTACCCCTGGGCCTATCTCTTGATGCCCCATAATAATGATTCCTGGACCATTTTTTCTCCTCAGAATCAGGGCCGGTTTCTATCCTGGCATGGTTGCCCCTGGGGTTCAACTTGTTCAGCATTAGTATTTTGAGGAGCATTATTTACTTGGGGTGTCTGGTTACCCTGAGAATATCTTTGCCACTTATTGTATCTACTCTTGCGTGGGTAACAATTATTTTGTGGGTATTCTCTTTGGGAGTAATTATTTACCTGAGTATGTCCCCCACTTTGGTTATAGTCTCTCTGCGCCTCAGCCCGTGTTGGGGGAGGGGTAGAGTTAAACCTATGTGGAGATGGCATGTTTTGTCTGGCCACCTCCGCGTAGGTTTTCTTTTTAGACTTCAAATTGAGGGGGCTAGGTGACACCCTAGTTTCTGGCACAATTTTGGGTTTTGATTCCTTTTTAACCCCCTGTTCACTGGACTGCTGAATAGAGTATAACTTTGTACTCTCTTTGATCAGCCATTCCAATGAGCAGTTCTCATCAAAATCTCTAGCTAAATTAATTTTGATGGGTGTAGGCAGTGATTCAAAAAATAAATTCCCAAATTCTGAGCATTCAAATATGGGATTATCTTCAGCCATACTGTACGCATTTTTCAGTACGGAAAGGAACTCTATGGGACTTTGATTTGCACTACATTTTAAACCATATACAGCAATTTTCGCTGCAGTTTTAGTGCGATGTTGCCCGAATTCTTTTCTGTACTGTCGTTTTGTTTCACTCCAGGAATGAATATTCATATCCTTTAGTGAAGCAAAGAATTTGTGATGTTTACCTTCAAATACCCAGGGCAGAAATTTAATTTTTAATTGTTCACTTGTAACATTCATTATAGCTAAAGTGTTTTCAAAGGCCTCTAAGTGATCAATTACAGAGTTTGTTCCCTTGTTGGAGAATATAGGTACTGCATCCTTAAGGAAAGTAATTATTTTATGGGAGTCATATACCTTATTAGACTTATTTTGGGATTCTCTAGGAGCCTTATTTTTGGGGTTGGGGTGTTCCCTATTTTCACTATGAGGAGACCCCCTACGTATATTATTGTTACGTGGGCTATTTGGGTATCTAGCTCCACCCTCTGACTCTCTATTAAAGTTTCCCTCCCCCTCATCAGCTGAGTTACAGCAGCTCCCTAAATTTACATCATGTGGTGACTGTCTATTTGGGAAATCTATTTCTGACCCAACAGGGGTCCTTTGTCTACATTCTTCCATATATTTCTGCATTTTGTCCCTGATGCATTCTCTAAGGGAGTTAGAATTATCTGCATTATTCTCACTGTTAATAGAGGGGTTTTCCTTATGGCGATATGACCTTTTTAAACCACTTAATTCTCTCTGGCTTTGCGCAAGCTGTTTATTTAACTCTTGTATCTTTGCTAGTAAATCTAAGTTATGCTTATCTAAGGTCGTTAGGTCTTTGGCAAACTCATCAATTTTATTTTCGGCTATTTTTAAATTCTCTTCGCATCTGCGTGAGGAGCAAATACTACTTTCTAGCTCCTGTATTTGCAATTCTTTCTCTATGAGATATAGCGACATTTCGTCAATAATGCATATCACAAGGGGCCAAGATTTTAGTATTAGTTCGTCTCGCTTTTTGAGAACCTTGCATTGATTAATCATTAATAATTCTTGGAATTCACTTTTTTCATTCACCTATCATCATCAATGGCAATATTTTTAGCCTTAATTTCAAGCATATTCATGTACTCATTGAATTCACCCATAATATTAAACCTCTCTTTAATGTGGCCTATAATGTCCCTCTTAAGGACCTGACCTCGAGTAAAGGGTATTGTTAGGGCACAACCTTCAACGTTATGTACAGAATTAAATGATTCACTTTTGGCTACAGACATTATTATATTGGCTTAGTATTTAGTTAAATTAAAACGCTAATACAATTTTCTACCAATAAAAAGAGAGAAAAAAAATATTTTAATTTTTTTGATTAATTTTGAAATATGAAAAATTAATATTTTTATGAATTTTGAAATATGACAAATTAATATTTTTATGAATTTTGAAATATGAAAAATTTATATTTTTGATTAATTTTTTTGAAATATGAAAAATTTATATTTTTATTAATTTTTCAAAAATTAATCTTTAATAATGTTTCAAGATATTAATATTAATCTTGAAATATGAAAATCAATATTTCAATTTTCAAAAAAAAATTATATTTTCAAAATATTAATTTTGAAATATGACATTTTTTCTCTTTTTTATAATAATTTCTATTTACTACAAATATATTATATCAATATGATAAATATTAATAATATTGCAATGCAATGCCTCCAAATAATATGTCAGTATATGGCAGGGTTATAACACAATATATTTAACAATCTTTCTTTAAATTAAACCCTTAATCAATATGCATATACTAGAAACCATAAAATTAATATAAATTCCTGAATTCTTTATTATTAGTTAATATATATGAACACATTGAAATATATTTGTAGAAACCAGAGTATGAATCAATATTATACATGTTTAAAACTATTAAAATATGCTATGCAAAGTTCATAAAAGTTTACCTTTAAAATTAGCCTTATTCACAATAGCCTTTCATTCAGAGTTGCATTTAAAATATCACAATGAGACTAAAATATAAACCACTAAACATTCAGACTGGTACAATTTTAACTGTGCTTAGTTAAACAATAGTATAATATACACTCCAATTGAAATATCAGAGAGTTGTATATATTATCTGTGTAAACAACCAATTCTTATGTTAATTTCTCTAAGCTGAAATAAATTCTTAGTCACTTATAATTAAGACCAGTTCTAAGATATATATATATATATATATATATATTTTTTTTTTTGCAAAGATAAACAACTTAAAATTTAGGATTAATTTTAAAATACACAGACTATGAATGTAAGCTAAAATACAAACTGCTCTCTTTAATCTATCACTTATAATTTAACTATAGTCTTACCAATAACCTTTGTATACTTTACCCAGATAAAACAAATCGATATCCAATATTTCTCAACAGGTTCAATCTCACCTCAGAATACCAAAATTGGGGTATTGCCACATATGGAGAATAAAAAGTAGCCGTTTGCTTATAATAACTGCAGCAGTTATTCCTTCAGGGTTCAGCAAAAACGGTTTACCAGTCAAACGGCTAGATTTAGAGTTTTGTCGGTAAGGACCCGCGTAGCTAACGCCGGCTTTTTTCTGGCCGCACCATAAAAATAACTCTGGTATTGAGAGTCCACATAAAGGCTGCGTTAGGCTCCAAAAAAGGAGCGTAGAGCATTTTTAACGCCACTCCAACTCTCGATACCAGAGTTGCTTACGGACGCGGCCAGCCTCAAAAACGTGCTCGTGCACGATTCCCCCATAGAAAACAATGGGGCTGTTTGAGCTGAAAAAAAACCTAACACCTGCAAAAAAGCCGCGTTCAGCTCCTAACGCAGCCCCATTGTTTGCTATGCGTAAACACTTCCTACGTCTGCAACTAACACCCTAACATGTACCCCGAGTCTAAACACCCCTAACCTTACACTTATTAACCCCTAATCTGCCGCCCCCGCTATCGCTGACCCCTGCATATTATTTTTAACCCCTAATCTGCCGCTCCGTAAACCGCCGCTACTTACATTATCCCTATGAACCCCTAATCTGCTGCCCCTAACACCGCCGACCCCTATGTTATATTTATTAACCCCTAATCTGCCCCCCACAACGTCGCCTCCACCTGCCTACACTTATTAACCCCTAATCTGCCGACAGCACTGCACCGCTATTATAATAAAGTTATTAACCCCTAATCCACCTCACTAACCCTATAATAAATAGTATTAACCCCTAATCTGCCCTCCCTAACATCGCCGACACCTAACTTCAATTATTAACCCCTAATCTGCCGACCGGAGCTCACCGCTATTCTAATAAATGTATTAACCCCTAAAGCTAAGTCTAACCCTAACACTAACACCCCCCTAAATTAAATATAATTTTAATCTAACGAAATTAATTAACTCTTATTAAATAAATTATTCCTATTTAAAGCTAAATACTTACCTGTAAAATAAACCCTAATATAGCTACAATATAAATTATAATTACATTGTAGCTATTTTAGGATTAATATTTATTTTACAGGCAACTTTGTAATTATTTTAACCAGGTACAATAGCTATTAAATAGTTAAGAACTATTTAATAGCTACCTAGTTAAAATAATAACAAAATTACCTGTAAAATAAATCCTAACCTAAGTTACAATTAAACCTAACACTATACTATCATTAAATTAATTAAATAAAATACCTACAATTACCTACAATTAAACCTAACACTACACTATCAATACATTAATTAAATAAAATACCTACAAATAACTACAATGAAATAAACTAACTAAAGTACAAAAAATAAAAAAGAACTAAGTTACAAAAAATAAAAAAATATTTACAAACATAAGAAAAATCTTACAACAATTTTAAACTAATTACACCTACTCTAAGCCCCCTAATAAAATAACAAAGCCCCCCAAAATAAAAAAATGCCCTACCCTATTCTAAATTACTAAAGTTCAAAGCTCTTTTACCTTACCAGCCCTGAACAGGGCCCTTTGCGGGGCATGCCCCAAGAAGTTCAGCTCTTTTGCCTGTAAAAAAAAACATACAATACCCCCCCCAACATTACAACCCACCACCCACATACCCCTAATCTAACCCAAACCCCCCTTAAATAAACCTAACACTAAGCCCCTGAAGATCTTCCTACCTTATCTTCACCATACCAGGTTCACCGATCCGTCCTGAAGAGCTCCTCCGATGTCCTGATCCAAGCCCAAGCGGGGGGCTGAAAATGTCCATGATCCGGTCGAAGTCTTCATCCAAGCGGGGCAGAAGAGGTCTTCCATCCGATTGAAGTCTTCATCCAGGCGGCATCTTCTATCGTCATCCATCCGGAGCGAAGCGGCAGCATCCTGAAGACCTCCGACGCGGAACATCCATCCTGCCCGACGACTGAACGACGAATGACGGTTCCTTTAAATGACGTCATCCAAGATGGCGTCCCTCGAATTCCGATTGGCTGATAGGATTCCGATTGGCTGATCGGAACAGCCAATAGAATGCGAGCTCAATCTGATTGGCTGATTGGATCAGCCAATCGGATTGAACTTGATTCTGATTGGCTGATTCCATCAGCCAATCAGAATATTCCTACCTTAATTCCGATTGGCTGATAGAATCCTATCAGCCAATCGGAATTCGAGGGACGCCATCTTGGATGACGACATTTAAAGGAACCGTCATTCGTCGTTCAGTCGTCGGGTAGGATGGATGTTCCGCGTCGGAGGTCTTCAGGATGCTGCCGCTTCGCTCCGGATGGATGACGATAGAAGATGCCGCCTGGATGAAGACTTCAATCGGATGGAAGACCTCTTCTGCCCCGCTTGGATGAAGACTTCGACCGGATCATGGACATTTTCAGCCCCCCGCTTGGGCTTGGATCAGGACATCGGAGGAGCTCTTCAGGACGGATCGGTGAACCTGGTATGGTGAAGATAAGGTAGGAAGATCTTCAGGGGCTTAGTGTTAGGTTTATTTAAGGGGGGTTTGGGTTAGATTAGGGGTATGTGGGTGGTGGGTTGTAATGTTGGGGGGGGTATTGTATGTTTTTTTTACAGGCAAAAGAGCTGAACTTCTTGGGGCATGCCCCACAAAGGGCCCTGTTCAGGGCTTGTAAGGTAAAAGAGCTTTGAACTTTAGTAATTTAGAATAGGGTAGGGCATTTTTTTATTTTGGGGGGCTTTGTTATTTTATTAGGGGGCTTAGAGTAGGTGTAATTAGTTTAAAATTGTTGTAAGATTTTTCTTATGTTTGTAAATATTTTTTTATTTTTTGTAACTTAGTTCTTTTTTATTTTTTGTACTTTAGTTAGTTTATTTCATTGTAGCTATTTGTAGGTATTTTATTTAATTAATGTATTGATAGTGTAGTGTTAGGTTTAATTGTAGGTAATTGTAGGTATTTTATTTAATTAATTTAATGATAGTATAGTGTTAGGTTTAATTGTAACTTAGGTTAGGATTTATTTTACAGGTAATTTTGAAATTATTTTAACTAGGTAACTATTAAATAGTTCTTAACTATTTAATAGCTATTGTACCTGGTTAAAATAATTACAAAGTTACCTGTAAAATAAATATTAATCCTAAAATAGCTACAATGTAATTTTAATTTATATTGTAGCTATATTAGGGTTTATTTTACAGGTAAGTATTTAGTTTTAAATAGTAATAAGTTATTTAATAAGAGTTAATTTATTTTGTTAGATTTAAATTATATTTAACTTAGGGGGGTGTTAGGGTTAGGGTTAGAATTAGCTTTAGGGGTTTAAAAATTTATTAGAATAGCGGTGAGCTCCGGTCGGCAGATTAGGGGTTAATGTTTGAAGTTAGGTGTCGGCGATGTTAGGGAGGGCAGATTAGGGGTTAATACTATTTATTATAGGGTTATTGAGGCGGGAGTGAGGCGGATTAGGGGTTAATAACTTTATTATAATAGCGGTGCGGTCCGCTCGGCAGATTAGGGGTTAATAAGTGTAGGCAGGTGGAGGCGACGTTGTGGGGGGCAGATTAGGGGTTAATAAATATAATATAGGGGTCGGCGGTGTTAGGGGCAGCAGATTAGGGGTACATAAGGATAACTTAAGTAGCGGCGCTTTGCGGTCGGCAGATTAGGGGTTAATTATTGTAAGTAGTTGGCGGCGACGTTGTGGGGGGCAGATTAGGGGTTAATAAATATAATATAGGGGTCGGCGGTGTTAGGGGCAGCAGATTAGGGGTACATAAGTATAACGTAGGTGGCGGTCGGCAGATTAGGGGTTAAAAAAATGTAATCGAGTGGCGGCGATGTGGGGGGACCTCGGTTTAGGGGTACATAGGTAGTTTATGGGTGTTAGTGTACTTTAGAGTACAGTAGTTAAGAGCTTTATGAACCGGCGTTAGCCCAGAAAGCTCTTAACTACTGACTTTTTTCTGCGGCTGGAGTTTTGTCGTTAGATTTATATCGCTCACTTCAGACACGACTCTAAATACCGGAGTTAGAAAGATCCCATTGAAAAGATAGGATACGCAATTGACGTAAGGGGATCTGCGGTATGGAAAAGTCGCGGCTGAAAAGTGAGCATTAGACCCTTTTTTGAGTGACTCCAAATACCGGAGTTAGCCTAAAACCAGCGTTAGGAGCCTCTAATGCTGGTTTTCACGGCTACCGCCAAACTCCAAATCTAGGCCAAAGTTAGCCAGAGTTAGCCAGCAGCAGCCTCTTTTTCTCTCTATTCTTGGGGTTAAATCATCTGATCTCACCCCTCCCCTTTTTTGATCAGTACCATCATTGGTGAGATTGGAAACGCCCAATGGAAGCTTGTCTCGGATTGGCCCTTTGAAACTGAACATTGATTGGTTCATCTGGGAAGTATCTTTTAACAGTCAAGTTTTTTTTTTTTCTTGGCTGTAATATCGGATTTTGTTCATCGGGGGCAACATGACAAACAAAACAGATTCATTCTTAACATTCATCTTTGCTACAATTTAAATATCTTCCATATAATGATTATTTAAAATCATCATAATTTCTTGCATTAATTACTTACACTCCGAATTCCAGGCAGGATAGCATCATGTGAATTTTCTGATTATTTTAATACTAAATACAGTATGTTTTTAACATTAGATTATATCAAAGCAATTATACTGGTAATTATTAGCTTAAAATTAATAGCATTTAAAATCCTGATATATATATTCATACGAATACAGCATGTTTTATATTCCATATTTCTAACAAATCCTGAATGCATGAATCTTGTCTATGGTCCACATTCATAGGACATCCTGTCATTATATGTCTGAAAAATACAGAGACACAGAGGTTATTATTTCACACAGACCAATACTTCATATCTGTATATCTCTCTTTGAGAGGATAAAATACACAGGATATCATTTAACATACCAATTAGATATGTACTTCTTAGATGCCTGGAATGAAAGAGACAATTTCCAGAATGCTCATTTTAAAATCCTAAAACATTCTATGCTTCCAAAATATATATATACATACACACATTCATTTCTATGCAGTGTTCAAAATTATACAAAATCCAGCAAATTATAGATTGTTATATAGTTATTTAAATTTTCAGGCTGTATAAAAAATTTTTTTGAATTCAAGTAGTTACACTATAACATGTGTCTTTGCTGGTCAAATTTTTACTGCCTCAATACACATTCAGGAACTAATTAACAAGTCTATGCTAATCACTATGTAGTCATAATTTAACTTGTTTATCTGATTTTAGGCCCAGAATGTTGTCTCCATCACAGTAGGATGTGTTTGACCATCGGTCCTTGTTTGTTAATTTGGTTTTTACCCCCTACAGGGCTGAGGGCTTCAAAAACTATGTTATCTTTTAATTAGGATAAACATGTCTTCACCCAGCCACAACCATTTGGCAGGGGGGTTTTGTGATTTATAGTGAAATAGCATTGTTGTAAATAGCCTAATATTTAATGAATTCTGTGGTCTCACCAACTATATATATATATATATATATATATATATATATAATTTTCATTTATAATATTCATATACCCTGACAAACTTGATATGAGATTCTCTCCAGGAGGCGGATATAGTGGTTGTCATTACTTCAAAAATTGGATAAGATCAATATTCACATAGCTCTGCGGAGTAGCTATAGCCCATTTGGAGGAGATTTTTTCCAAATTAATATTGCCCTTTAAAGAAATCAGAGCCTGATAATAAGGGGAGACTGACATATGTCCATTTTTAGCTAAAACTAGCCAATTTTCAATACTCCCTAACGTCCAATTCCAGCCATATTTATTTATTAAATCAAACATGAAATGTCTTGCTTGAAGGTATGCAAAAAAGTCCTTTTGAGGTAGATTAAACTCCCCCCGAAGGGACCCAAAAGTTCTAATACACTTATTATCAAAATCTAATAAGTGGGAAACATTATGTAAACCTAATCTAGACCATCTCTGGAAAGGTAAAGTTTGGAGTCCTGCTGAAAACTGTGGATTACCTAACGGCATATATTTAGATATTCCATAGTCCAGCTCAAGTAATTTACAGACCTTTTGCCACGCCTGGAGTGGATTAAATACAGTTCTCATTTTTTTCACCTCCTTGGGTAATAAACTAGTATTGCAATGTATTATTGCTGAGGGCAAAAATGGAGCAGTTGCACTTCTCTCCAATTCATTATCTATGGCGTAATCTTTGTTAAAAATCCATTCCAACACTATGCGCACTAGAAAGGCATAATTATATAATTTGAGATCTGGTAGGGCAAGCCCTGCAAATTTTCTAGGAAGGGAGAGTTTAGCTAATGAGATTCTGGGTTTCTTGTTTTGCCAGATAAAATATCTCAAGGTAGAATTAAAATTTAGGATATCTTTGCTCTTGAGGATCAGTGGAGTGTTTTGAAGAACATAAAGAAGTTTTGGAAGACAAAACATCTTGTATAGAGCTATTCGACCTGATAAAGATAATGGAAGATTATGCCAGTTTTTCAAGCTCTCCTTACTTTTGTTTAAAATTGGAGAAACATTAAGACTATACCATGACTCAGGATTCGAGGAGATTGCAATACCCAAGTACCTAAAAGATCCAGAAACAAACTCTAAATGGTATGTTTACAGTGGGTTCATTAGGGTGTTTAATCCACATGAGTTCAGATTTAGTGGTGTTCACCTTATATCCAGAGAAGGATCCAAACTGGTCTATGATTAAAATAAGTTTTGGAATGTTAATAGAGGTATTCCTAGTATATATAAGAACATCATCCGCATACAGTGCTATTTTTATTTCCTTCTTACCTATCTCAATCCCTTCCAGATGATGCCTGATATATATAGCAAAAGATTCAATGGAGAGGTTGAAGAGTAGAGGAGAAAGGGGACATCCCTATTGGGTGCCTCTTCTGAGAACTATGTCTGTGGAGATCAATCCATTAACTAACATCCTTGTAGAGGCTATGTTATATAGATTGTTAATGAATTTAAGAAATCTGCCGTTCAGACCAAAACGTTGGAGAGAATAAAATAAATGATCATAATGAACCGAATCAAAGGCTTTTTCTGTGTCTATTGAAATGATTGCTAGATCTGGAATGTCCCCCCCCCTCTCCACTATCCAGCCCCTTCCTAGTTTTAAAATAGTCAATGGTAAGAAAAACTTCTCTTATTTTGGCCGATGAATTGCGTTTAAAAATAAATCCTGCCTGATCCTTGTGAATGATGGTAGGAAGGAGAGATTGCAGCCTACATGCTAAGATAGAAGTAAGTATTTTGTAATCTGCATTCAGCAGAGCTATGGACCTATATGATTCCTTTTTTTCAGGATCTTTCCCTTGTTTTAGAATGAAGGTAGTATAAGAGGCAGTAAAGCTAGAGGTAGGCTGATTACCCTTAATGTAGATATCGTTATATAATACGGTTAGATGTGAAACAATTACAGGAGAAAATATCTTATAAAATTCATTAGGGAGGGCGTCTGGACCTGTCGCTTTATTCAGGGAAAGATCTTGAATTGCTTTATATACTTCAAGCTCAGAGATTGGAGAATTAAGAGTTTCAATAATTTCATGTGTAAGTGTTGGGTGCGAGATTTTGCTCCAAAATTCTTCACGCTCAGAAAGATTTGAATTTTTAAAGGAGTAAAGATCTTGGTAATAATCTGAGAAGGCCTTTAGGAGCTCTTCTGATGTTGATAGAGTTTTACCTTCCACATATAAAGAATCAATCAAGGAAGAACCTTTGTCCCTCTTAACTAACCCTGCCAGAAATTTCCCAGTTTTATTGCCATATCTGAGTAGTTTAGCCTGAAGTCTCAGGTCTTGCTGGGAGGACTTCTGAAGAAGGAAGGAATCTCTTTCCTTTAACAATCGAGTATATCTTGCCCAGCTAGCGAGTGACTTCTCTATTAAATGATTGTTGTATGCGTTAGATACTGACTTTGTTATTTCCTTTTCTCTTAGTTTAATTTTTTGTGTCCTATTGATGGCATAAGCTAGTATCTCGCCCGTTAGAACAGCTTTCGCAGCTTCCCAGAATATAGCAGGACGATTAACATAGTCATGATTAAAAAGAGCATATTCTTCAAACTTGGAGACCAACCAAGTTTTAAACTTAAAGTCTGTTGCCATGTACATCGGGAAGTGAAACCGAGAGTTCCGAAAGGCAGAATCATTAGATTGAAAATCCAGAAAAATGGGGACGTGATCCAAAATGCAAATGGGGAGAATCCCAGAAATAATTTTTGATTTACATAGCCTTTCGTCTAAAAGAAGAATATCGATCCTTGAAAGTGTCTTATGTGCCTTAGAGAGACATGTACAATCTCTAGTATCAGGATTCTGTGACCTCCAAAGGTCTCTAATTCTGAGATTCTGAAAAAGTCTATCGAATAATTTTGTTTCTAGATTATCTCTTTTAGTTTTTGGACTAGAGGGGTTTTGTCTAAGTCTGTCCAAGGGATATTGTGGTGCCATGTTGAAATCTCCACCTACTATAAGGTAACCTTCTGCATATGCCATCATATTAGCCTGGAGTGTTTCCCAGAAGAGAGGGTTAAAGACATTGGGGGCGTAAATATTATAGAGTGTGAATAATACCTTGTCTAGCTTAATCTTTAGCATCAAGAACCTCCCCTCTGAATCTGTTTTGGTATGGAGAACTTGATAGTTTAATTTTTTTCCCAAGCAAAATTGCTACCCCACCTTTCCGCTGTTTACTAGGGGACGAAAGAACTTCCTTAACCCATGAGAACTTAAGTTTTAAGACTTCTTCTTCTGCTTTTAAGTGGGTTTCCTGCAGGAAGACAATATTGGTATTTATTTTTTTTTAAATGCGATATTATTGTTTTTCACTTAATGGGAGATGTGATGCCCCCAATATTCCAAGAAGTCAACTTAAATTTACCTAGTGCGTCTGCCATTTAGGGAGAAGTAAGGAAGGAGAGAAAAACAAAACAAAAAAAAAACAAAATACGTAAATAATAACCCAACCTTTTTTTGGACCATTTTCCACTCATTATTTGTTCATATAGAAGTATTAGAGGCAGGAGATGTCATATCCCTGTTTTCCAGTGGCGGGGTCTTAGTACAGAATTTCTCCGCCTCTTTAGCTGTATCAAAGAAGTGTATTTGATCCTCTACCGTAATCTTCAGTCTAGCTGGATAAATTATAGTAGCTCCAATACCTTGGTTTATTAACCTAGCACAGATTGGGGCCAGTTCCCTTCTTTTTGCAACTGTTTCTGCAGAAAAATCTTGAAACATCATAATTTTTGCATCTCCCAAATAGATAGGCTGATTCTTACGGTAATATTGTAGGACTATGACTTTATCTTGAAAATGTAGTGCTTTGGCTATAATAGGTCTAGGTCTTGTGGGCTCTTTACCAACTATGTATGGGCCTAATCTATGTGCCCTTTCTAATACATTTTGTGGCTGAGAGCATGGAATGTTTAGAAGTTGGGGTAAGGTGACAGTTAATAATTTGTTTAAATCTTCATATTGTTTTTCTTCCGGTACCCCAATAACTCTAAAGTTTTTCCGTCTAGAATGGTTTTCTAAATCCTCTAATTTGCCCTGCATTTTTAGGAGATTAGCATTCATACTATCTAACTTAGTGTTGTGGCTCAGTGTCAGGTCTTCTAAATCAGAAGTTCTTTGCTCTATTTCTGAAAGTCTAGCAGAGAATTGTCTAAATTCATTTGTCAGTAGAGAGAAATCCTGTTTTATTTCATTCTTAAGAGTGTCAAATTTAGGAGTCAAAGCATCAGATATTCTGGAGACCAGGGCCTTAATATTCAGAGACTCGCCCAGATGTGGCATTTTAGGAATGGCAGGGTGTATATCCACCGAGATCTCGAGGGTGTTCTTGTTCCTCCTGTCCTTTTGACGAGCTGCCATAACTGAAGGTGAGGTTTTGGCGTGCAGGGCTAAAAATGTATCCATGTGCTCATAGGCATGGGGGAGGGTTTAGTGATCAGTGCTTACAAGTAAACAGTGAAGGGCATGAAAGTGACGGGTGGAGCCCCCCAGTGCGTAGTGAAATTAATTACGTGATGCGAAGTAAAAATAATTAAAAGGGGGGGGAGTGAATTGAAAAGAGGGATAAAATGTGAAAAAGTGAGTGAGAAAGGAAAAAAAAAAAAAAAAAGTCTCTAAGTCAGTTATAGAGGTCAGCCAGAGGGCATGGAGGAGAGAAACACTTTAGCCGACAAGAAAGAAATCTCCCGCAGGTCTCGGAGGTCACAGCCAATGGTCTGACTCTTAAAAAAGATAGAAGAAGATTTGGGTTAATGTTAAGCAAAAAAGACCTGAACACTAATTTCACCAAGAATAACCTAGTGATACAGATTCTTTACAAACGGGACCAAGCATGAGATGATTTTTCTTTATTTTTTCTCTCTCCTTTTCCTTCCCCCTTCTCTTGAGGGCACTAAAGATTAAGGCCAAGGATGCCACTCTTATTGTGAGGAACCCCCTAAATCAGATATAATAATAAAATAGAGCGTTACATCCGTAATAAGCAGACTTTAGAGAAATCTAGTTTTTTTTTCTCCTATGCCTGAATGTATATAGGGCATGAGTTCTACTCTCTAACTATCATACCTCCCCAACCGTATTTTCTGATAGATGCTTAGGCAAAATGATTGATAACCCAATCTACGGTATGTCTGTATTCAGGTAAAACAGAGAGAATTTTATATCCAACAATTAACATAAGGCTTAGCACTTAATGCATCAGTAGCTTAACCCTTATATGTGCAAAAGAAGAAAAGAAAAAAAGAAAAAAACATATGCTATATACTCTTTAAAAGATAAAAAAAAAAAAGAAACAGAAATAAAAAAGAGAAACATTATAAGTGCTGCAACATCAAGGTGGTCCCGGGACACTTGTCTTTTGACATGGCATTAAAAGCCCATAAGGAGAAAGTTCCGTCCTGATAGACGGCTAGTCTCTGAAGTCCCAAGGCACTTTATATGATTTTCTAGAAATAGCCCAATAGTTCATACCTTAGTCCTCAAGGGGGGCCGTGGGATCGCAATCTTGAACGGGAGCTTGAAATCCACCCTTCAAGTCACTATTGAGGAGGAGCAAGCTGAAGGGACTAGCGAGGTCCAGCGATTCTGCTGATAAATACCACCGGGGCCAGGGCAAGTTACCAACCCTCAACCAAGGATCCTGCAGCTATTGACCAAGAAGAGAGAACAAATCCCCCCTCTCGCAGCATCCGCGGGAGGGGAGGAAGACCACACTACCTCCGGACCATCAATCGTAGCTCACCTGTAGCCCAAGACCATGTCAAGACATATCTGAGAAAAGGGACAGCCGGAGTCGATCGCAGTAAGGTTCAAGTAGGGTACCAGCATACCACGTATCCAGCCGCAGCAGCACACCAATCTGGATCGGTCCCGGTCACTCAGCGAGTGGAATTCGTTAGCTGCAGCCGACCCAGCCGGGGTCCTGCCCCCTCACGCAGCACCCGTGGGAGGGGGGGAGGGCCAAGCATCCAGATCTCTAGAATCTCCCCGAAGAACAGGTATGTAGCTGGGAGCAATCGATGAGGTAAACAGAGGAATAGGCTGTAGGTCAGTAAGCTCTGCCCCCCTCTCCAGGATCTTTCCAAGAAGCAGGTGCACGGCCGAGGCGGGCAGTGAGGCAAGCAATGCCGACAAGCTGAGACAGCCGAGGTACACTCTGCCCCCCTCACGCAGCACCCGTGGGAGGGGGGGGATCAGCCACACAGTCCTCCTATGTCTTTCTGAGCAGTAAGTGTGCAGCTAAGAGCGGGTAGTGAGGTGGATGGAGGAAACAAGCTGCAGGTTACTCAGGCAGACTGAACAGTTAGAGTTTACTCTACCCCCCTCACGCAGCAATCGTGGGAGGGGGGAAGGGCATCAGCTGTAGTGGCTGTTAGTAGGGCTCCACTTAATCGAGCTAATAGTGAGTGCAAGAGAGGTAGAAAAACAGTCCGTTCTTCCAGGTTGCTGCAAAGTGCAGCTCAGTGCGTTGGATTAGCACTGTGGGAGTACCGGTAGCAGTATAGAGAGTGCTATCGAAGCCAATCCAGGTCCTGGGTTTAGCACAAGGATTCTCTGCCAATGGCTCAAGCTGGGAACCACAGAGCGAGCGTGCACGTGACCTTACGCTATCGCTCCCCCCCCCCCCCGGAAATAATTGTCCTCAACTATAAGTTTTCAATCAAATAGTGTGTAATCAAATGATCAACCTTAAAGAAACTAATATCACACAAAACTTGACAAAACAAGAACACAAAGCTCTTACAGAAATGAAAAAGTGGAAAAATGTAATCATCGGATTCTCTGACAAGGGAGGAAATATGGTGATTTGGCCTACTGATTTATATGTACAAGAAGCAGAACAACAACTTGAGGATACAACCTGTTATAAAAAATTAGGGTATAACCCTATGAAAGAATACTTACAACAATGCTCTAATATTATAGAAATGGCAAAAAACAAAATAATAACAACTAAAGAACATCAATTTCTGAGTATCTCTAATCCGACAACTCAAACCTGTTACCTTATCCCAAAAATCCATAAAGACATCAATCACCCACCTGGTCACCCAATAATATTGGGCATCGATAGCTTACCGGAAAAAGCCAGCCAGTAAGTTGACTATAGGTTAAGGGAATATTTATCTCAGTTGCCTTCATATGTACAAGATACAAGAGATGTATTAAAACAGTTAGAAAATCTATGTGTCAGCCCCACAACATGGCTAGTAACAGCTGATGTTGAATCCCTGTACACCAGTATAAACCATGACCTAGGACTCAAAGCAGCACAATATTTTCTAAAAATGGGGTCTGAAGAAGATCTCGAACATGACATCCTTCTTCTTAAACTCCTGAACTTCGTCCTGAATAACAATTTTGTTACCTTCAAATTTGCGGCACAGCGATGGGCACATCCTGTGCACCCACCTATGCTAACCTCTTTTTAGGCTACTGGGAACAAGATATCATTTTTTCGGATTCAAATACATAATATATGAAACATATACCTTTATGGCTATGGTATATAGATGATGTGCTTTTCTTCTGGGAAGGTTCAAAAGAAAAATTAGACCGATTTCTGAATCATCTAAACAACAACGAGCTGAATATAAAGCTAACCTATGAGGCAGATCTAAATACAATAAAATTCCTAGATCACAGATGTTTATAGGAAAACAACAGCCACAAATAGCATCTTACAAAGTTTGAGTGCCCATGCTCCCAATACCATAAAATCATTACCTGAGGGCTCGCCGGAAACACGGGGCATGATTCAAGCACCATACGGAGCTTGATAAATTGACCCCATAGTTTGCAATCCAATTAGATAACTTTATTATCTTAGAACTTAGCATTTAGAAATGGATATTTTCACTATAATCGTCCCTTAGTAGGTAGGGTCAAGATCCAGACGTCATAAATAGAGGCCAAATTTGTGCCGGTCGTGTTACCCTTTGAGAAAGCCATTCACACGGGGGAAACATGTTAGGGATTTGTTGAGGAGGCATTGGGAACTCCTGTTTTAATAACCACTTTTAGTATCACCTAATATGCTGTTATACTAATAATGAACTACCAGAAATTGACTCTGAAATTGACTTAGTGAAGGGGGGAGAAAATAGTTAGTCTAACTGGGTGTAGACTGTGAAAATCTTGACGCTAAATAATTAGGGCCACAGGTTTAGATTAAGCAAACCTATCGAACAGTAATCTACATACCTATATGTACTTAGATATTGCATTCTTTTGCCTAAATCCGATGATAGATTTTGGTAATGAAACGTATACCTGTATTGCCCTTGTTTATTTGCTACAAACTTGACAGCCAATTGAGAAAGGCAACACAAGTTGCAAATTATAAGCCTGTTACAAAATTGTTTTATCGCTAAGATCAGACAACTTTAGGGTCAAACATTGTTATTTCTAACAAAAGACTTCTCTGGTACTCTCTACTTACTTATTTATTCATGGCAGCAGGTCAAATATAAGCTAAATATAATCTAAAGTTAGCACTTCTCTAATCGCAATGCCAACGTGGATACAGCAAATAGAGCAATACTGAAACGTGTGTAACTACAGCGCTAGGTTAACGTATAGCCAGAATAAAGGCAAACCTATTAACTGTCGCAAGCACTAATACAATAAAAGCTCTACAGACTGTGCATATATTGCCTTGCGCAGGCACCATTCCGGTAGAAGTGCTACTCTATCTCTTACAAGGTTATTATAATTTAGCTAATATAACGTGTAAGTAACACGCCTGCTATTTAGCAAACATATCGTGCAAGTAACACGCCTGCTATTTAGCAAACATAACGTGCAAGTAACACGACTGCTATTTATTTTATTTGCCAGTAGGGAAGTACATTAGTCCTGTATATGAACCCTTTGTTAACCCTATTACACTAGCAGGCTACATATTCGTACAGCTGCCATTTTTTGCTAGTATAGGAATTATAACGTTTGTAACCATTTCTCACAAAAAGCTCAGTGAATCAAATGCTATAACTTAAGACTTACAGTTTCATCAAACACAATAAATATTTAGCCTGAGGGCAAGATATCACACTTGCAAATCCATGCTGACATATTAAATATCCTTTCACAGAATGAGCTATGTGAATTAAACATCACAACCTAATACTCACAGCTACACTTCTACTGTTTGTTTAACTCCTTTAACTCCTTTGCGGCAGGGGTTAAACACATAGTAGTGCAGGGTCAATAGTCTATATTCTCGTTAATACACTCTTTATACATTTCTTTTTGTGAGTGTGATTAGTTTACTTTGTAAATAAAGTTTTATTTGAATAAAAACTACACTATAATGTTTTCGTTTTTTAATGTTGCTTCATATCTTTGGAGCTTATACACACAGACTCCAGCAAAGAAAAAGCATTAGTGATCCCATGATGACCAAAATGAAGAACTAGAGTGAGTACCACAGTGGGTGGTGAATAACTTGTTAAAGGGACACTACTTCCATTCAGTGGCGGCTTGTGGGTTACTCAAATGGGGGTTCACTGGCCTAGGAATAAACGTATACCGGTTAGCTCCATGCCATGCAGCCTGAGTATAAAATGTAAACTTGTCAAGGACCGCCTACCTGCTTCTGTCAATGGTGAGCATCATGCCTGTGCAGCCAGGGGAGGGCTGGCAGCCTTAGGCCTGGGGGGCAAGTCCAGCCAACACAGGCAATGGTGAATTTTGCGCTCCCAATAAAAAAAGAATCACACACACATATATATACATACACACAGATATACACATACACACACACACATATATATATATATATATATATATATATATATATATATATAGGTAAAAGTTTGTATGTGGTATATGCACTCTCACCAACAGACCGCAACTTGCCAGGGTGCTGTAGCCAGGTATGTAAAAGATGAGAATTAGAAAGCACTCACTGGACTGTAGACAACAATTTCAATGAAATATCCTTTATTGTGACGTTTCGGGACCAACAGCGTCCCTTCTTCTGACAAGCAAAAAAGTGAAAACAGACAAACTTATAAAGACCCCTAAAACCACTCCCCTTGGTGAGCTACCAATCAAAATGTGCCGTGTGCAAAAGTACATGGGCCGTGTGCAAAACCGGCTTTCATATAAGTGATACAAAACAAATACAAACTGTTATTATTTAAAGTGTACATCAAACCATACACCTATGTATATATTGTTATCTCTGTGTGTGTGTGGTGCAAATATAACAAAAAACTGGATTCGATCGTATACATGCTCAAAGTTATCCGTGGTGTGTTAGACCTAATGTAAAGAACAACACAGACCTGATAGGAGGACGAAACACACCCTCGCACTGCGATAGGTTAAAAGAATTCGTCACACAAAAACACACCTATCACCATTACGCCGACCAACAGCAAGATCAGAAATCTGTAAACAAATAGACTGATTGGTTATGTTCACCCGTCCTCTATGATGCATGGGGGCGTGTTACCTAGCAGACTAAGTGTCAATAGTGCTGTCAAACCGCTAATCCGGGGATTACCATAGTGCCCACTGACACCTAATCCCCCTGCTTCAAAGCACGGCCATCGCATTAGTCCTACGTGTCCCTCATTGTCAGCACACTGTGTATCATACAAATCCTCATGCCACAGATGCGGCTGTCTGCCCCCGTGCTCACCCTTCTTCGATATCCCGGTTGTCATGACAACCTGTATATACACTCCAAGATATATAACCTCTCTATCGCAGCACTCTAGGGGCCATGTCGTCCACAGCACCGTGGCACCGTCACGGCATTATACATCGCAATAGTCCTTGCTTAATACCGCGGTTACCATGGTAACCAGTATGTACCCTCCCAAGTGCTTCTCCTCTACTTCAGCACCAAATTACAGCACGCCAAGCACATCGAGGCCACCGCCACATGCTCTCGATAGTACTTAGCTTACTTGGCATACACCGCGATCCCCCTGGTTAAATATCGCGGAAACCATAGAAACCGCAATGCCAACCATAGAAACCACAATTGCGTGCTTGGGGCCGCCAACTGAAACCATAGAAACCACAATGCAAATGGGAACCATAGAAACCACAATTGCGTGCTGGGGGCCGCCAACTGATACAGACGGCTGTGCTACTCGCCAAGTGTCACCTCCCAAGCCGGGAACACAACCAACAAATACAACCAAACCATGAAAATAAAAATAACAATAAAAATAGATATAAACTTATCCTCTACTATATGCATATATTTAGGTCAAGCATAGCAACCACACAACGAACAACTAACCACATAATTCTACTCAAAAGTGTTGTGTATCCGGTAAACTATTACCCTCAATCACGAATCAAACCATCAACATGCAGTCACCTCTGCATATGCTTATAACATAATAACCACCTAATTCTACTCCCAAAGTGCTGTGTACCAAGTACTCTATTATCCACAATCGGAAACATAGCCACCCAAATGCAGTCACCTCTCCGGGGTCTGCAAGGGTAAACCCCCTCACTCCGGGGGATACTATCCCAAATAATAAACTACTCGTACAAAACCTACATAAAAGAATGTGTACGTGAATATAATAAAATAAAATATACTGAAAAATACCAGGGTTATATGAGTGTGGCCCTATATGTCACAAACCCATCAAAACCAACCTACAACCCTACATCTCCACATGTGCATCCCAAGGAATCGCGGTAAAGACTGTCCAGGCGTCCAACCAAGTAGACACAAAGCATCATGGCCTAGCCCCACCAAGATACAAAAAAAATAGTCGCATAAATTGAGCATGTATAGAAAGCATACCAGTCATGGAAAAAAACAAAACATGAACATGTGTGTAAACTAACGAAGATAAAAACAAAATTAAAAATTAAAAACAGATAAAAACATAGCACACCTCATATACATATATATTCACAAAGTGAGCATCAACTGCGAATAAAACATGGAACTCCCTATTTCATACAGATAGGTGAAGTAATTTCTAAAGCTAACATCAGAGTAGGAAGTGGACTCTCATTTATGGCGCTGTATCTTATGTCGCCTGCCACATTGGGCCAAAACTCAATGGATCAGTGGACTCTCACATCACGTCTTAGTTTTAGAATCAATGTGTCAGTGGACTCTAACAGTGAATCAGTAGACTCTTGCACCCCATCTTCATTATAGAAAGTTCTGCCATCCCGTCTGTATATTCAAGCCTCTAGGGGCCAATGTACACAGTTCGTGTATCCAGCGTGCTTCTTTCCTAAGGAGTATCTTGGCTCGATTCCCTCCTCTTCGTAGGACCGGTACATGGTCTATAATTCTGAAGCGTAAGTCGCTCACTGTGTGTCCTGCTTCCAGGAAGTGGCGGGCCACAGTGTGCTCTGCCTTTTGAGAATTGATTGCCGATCTGATGCTGGAGCGGTGGTTCGCCATCCTCACCCTGGCGTCGTCCGTCGTCTTGCCAGTGTAGAATTTCCCACAGGGGCAATTAAGTAGATATACGATAAATTGGGTTGTACATGTCAGGTAGTATTTGATCTGATATCTTTTGCGGCGATCAGGATGTTGAAATGTCGTGCCAGTGTGCATACTGTTGCAAGTTACACAACTAATGCATTTATAGCATCCCATTTTTCTCTTTAGCCATGTTTGTTTCTCATTTCTTAGGGGGATATCTGTCTTTACCAGCAGATCCCTCAAACTTCTACCCCTGCGGTATGCCAATCGTGGAGCTGCCCATTCCGCGAATGGCAGTGTGGGGTCACTCTGGAGTATTTTCCATTCCTCCTTAATTGCTTTGGCAATTTGGTGTTGGTCTGGATTGTACGTGGTCACAAACGTGAGTTGGGGATTTGATGTAATACCTGTGGTGCTTACTTCTTGTTGAGATAGGAGAGCCGATTCACGTTGTTGCTCTAAATTTCTCTTACTATATCCACGTTGAAGGAATCTTTGTGTCATTTCTGACATCTGTGTTTGCATCAAATCGCTGTTGGTATTATTTCTGATCACCCTTTGATATTGCGCTTTAGGGATATTTCGTATGAGTGCAGGCTGATGGCAGCTTCTGGCATGTAGTAATGTGTTGCGGTCTGTTTTCTTCCGGAACAACGTTGTTCCCAATCTGTTAGAAGTTTTGAACACCCTGAAGTCCAGAAAATCAACTGTAGCACTGTTGGCTGAATGTTGAAATTTAATTGTGCTATCCATCTCGTTTAGAGTATGGATCCAGTCGTTCAATGCCTGTTCACCATCACGCCATATCAAAAAGACGTCGTCTATATAACGACAGTAGTATAGGATGGCATCCATTTCGTACACCTTCATTCGTATGGCCTCATAGTCCGCCATGAACAGGTTAGCCAACGATGGGGCCATGTTTGACCCCATCGCGGTCCCCTCAATTTGTAGGTAAAAGGTGTTTTCGAACCGGAAGAAGTTGTTCTCCAAACATATCTTTAGGAGCTCAACCAGCACGTCCTCTGGGGGCCCCACATATGGACTTTTCCGTAGATGGTTAACCACGGCTGCAATCCCTAATTTATGGGGAATTACCGTGTACAAACTGCAGACATCCATCGTCACAAGTAGATCAGTGGGTTGTATATCATCTAGTTTGATAATGGCACGAATAAAGGCATTTGAATCTTGTGTATATGATTGCATTCTTTTAACCATTGGCTGTAGATGAAAATCCAGAAATTCGGCAAGTGGTTGAAGGAGTGATCCCCTTGCTGAAACGATCGGTCTTCCTGGGTTTTTTTTTGGATCCTTATGGATTTTTGGTAACGTGTAAATAATGGGTATTATAGGATAATCTCTCTTCATGAATTTGTATTCCTGTGTGGTTATAGAACCCATTGTACACCACATGTCTAGTTTTTCATCAATATATCTTTTCAGTTGCTGAGTCGGATCCATTTGAAGGGTCCTATAGGTGTTCCTGTCTGTTAATTATAATACGCCCGGCAGATAAGGGTGGGGCGGTGGTTGTTATGGATGTGCAACAATACAGAGCTGAACTTTTGGGCCAATTAACAGACAGGAACACCTATAGGACCCTTCAAATGGATCCGACTCAGCAACTGAAAAGATATATTGATGAAAAACTAGACATGTGGTGTACAATGGGTTCTATAACCACACAGGAATACAAATTCATGAAGAGAGATTATCCTATAATACCCATTATTTACACGTTACCAAAAATCCATAAGGATCCAAAAAAAACCCCAGGAAGACCGATCGTTTCAGCAAGGGGATCACTCCTTCAACCACTTGCCGAATTTCTGGATTTTCATCTACAGCCAATGGTTAAAAGAATGCAATCATATACACAAGATTCAAATGCCTTTATTCGTGCCATTATCAAACTAGATGATATACAACCCACTGATCTACTTGTGACGATGGATGTCTGCAGTTTGTACACGGTAATTCCCCATAAGTTAGGGATTGCAGCCGTGGTTAACCATCTACGGAAAAGTCCATATGTGGGGCCCCCAGAGGACGTGCTGGTTGAGCTCCTAAAGATATGTTTGGAGAACAACTTCTTCCGGTTCGAAAACACCTTTTACCTACAAATTGAGGGGACCGCGATGGGGTCAAACATGGCCCCATCGTTGGCTAACCTGTTCATGGCGGACTATGAGGCCATACGAATGAAGGTGTACGAAATGGATACCATCCTATACTACTGTCGTTATATAGACAACGTCTTTTTGATATGGCGTGATGGTGAACAGGCATTGAACGACTGGATCCATACTCTAAACGAGATGGATAGCACAATTAAATTTCAACATTCAGCCAACAGTGCTACAGTTGATTTTCTGGACGTCAGGGTGTTCAAAACTTCTAACAGATTGGGAACAACGCTGTTCCGGAAGAAAACAGACCGCAACACATTACTACATGCCAGAAGCTGCCATCAGCCTGCACTCATACGAAATATCCCTAAAGCGCAATATCAAAGGGTGATCAGAAATAATACCAACAGCGATTTGATGCAAACACAGATGTCAGAAATGACACAAAGATTCCTTCAACGTGGATATAGTAAGAGAAATTTAGAGCAACAACGTGAATCGGCTCTCCTATCTCAACAAGAAGTAAGCACCACAGGTATTACATCAAATCCCCAACTCACGTTTGTGACCACGTACAATCCAGACCAACACCAAATTGCCAAAGCAATTAAGGAGGAATGGAAAATACTCCAGAGTGACCCCCACACTGCCATTCGCGGAATGGGCAGCTTCACGATTGGCATACCGCAGGGGTAGAAGTTTGAGGGATCTGCTGGTAAAGACAGATATCCCCCTAAGAAATGAGAAACAAATATGGCTAAAGAGAAAAATGGGATGCTATAAATGCATTAGTTGTGTAACTTGCAACAGTATGCACACTGGCACGACATTTCAACATCCTGATCGCCGCAAAAGATATCAGATCAAATACTACCTGACATGTACAACCCAATTTATCGTATATCTACTTAATTGCCCCTGTGGGAAATTCTACACTGGCAAGACGACGGACGACGCCAGGGTGAGGATGGCGAACCACCGCTCCAGCATCAGATCGGCAATCAATTCTCAAAAGGCAGAGCACCCTGTGGCCCGCCACTTCCTGGAAGCAGGACACACAGTGAGCGACTTACGCTTCAGAATTATAGACCATGTACCGGTCCTACGAAGAGGAGGGAATCGAGCCAAGATACTCCTTAGGAAAGAAGCACGCTGGATACACGAACTGTGTACATTGGCCCCTAGAGGCTTGAATATACAGACGGGATGGCAGAACTTTCTATAATGAAGATGGGGTGCAAGAGTCTACTGATTCACTGTTAGAGTCCACTGACACATTGATTCTAAAACTAAGACGTGATGTGAGAGTCCACTGATCCATTGAGTTTTGGCCCAATGTGGCAGGCGACATAAGATACAGCGCCATAAATGAGAGTCCACTTCCTACTCTGATGTTAGCTTTAGAAATTACTTCACCTATCTGTATGAAATAGGGAGTTCCATGTTTTATTCGCAGTTGATGCTCACTTTGTGAATATATATGTATATGAGGTGTGCTATGTTTTTATCTGTTTTTAATTTTTAATTTTGTTTTTATCTTCGTTAGTTTACACACATGTTCATGTTTTGGTTTTTTCCATGACTGGTATGCTTTCTATACATGCTCAATTTATGCGACTATTTTTTTTGTATCTTGGTGGGGCTAGGCCATGATGCTTTGTGTCTACTTGGTTGGACGCCTGGACAGTCTTTACCGCGATTCCTTGGGATGCACATGTGGAGATGTAGGGTTGTAGGTTGGTTTTGATGGGTTTGTGACATATAGGGCCACACTCATATAACCCTGGTATTTTTCAGTATATTTTATTTTATTATATTCACGTACACATTCTTTTATGTAGGTTTTGTACGAGTAGTTTATTATTTGGGATAGTATCCCCCGGAGTGAGGGGGTTTACCCTTGCAGACCCCGGAGAGGTGACTGCATTTGGGTGGCTATGTTTCCGATTGTGGATAATAGAGTACTTGGTACACAGCACTTTGGGAGTAGAATTAGGTGGTTATTATGTTATAAGCATATGCAGAGGTGACTGCATGTTGATGGTTTGATTCGTGATTGAGGGTAATAGTTTACCGGATACACAACACTTTTGAGTAGAATTATGTGGTTAGTTGTTCGTTGTGTGGTTGCTATGCTTGACCTAAATATATGCATATAGTAGAGGATAAGTTTATATCTATTTTTATTGTTATTTTTATTTTCATGGTTTGGTTGTATTTGTTGGTTGTGTTCCCGGCTTGGGAGGTGACACTTGGCGAGTAGCACAGCCGTCTGTATCAGTTGGCGGCCCCCAGCACGCAATTGTGGTTTCTATGGTTCCCATTTGCATTGTGGTTTCTATGGTTTCAGTTGGCGGCCCCAAGCACGCAATTGTGGTTTCTATGGTTGGCATTGCGGTTTCTATGGTTTCCGCGATATTTAACCAGGGGGATCGCGGTGTATGCCAAGTAAGCTAAGTACTATCGAGAGCATGTGGCGGTGGCCTCGATGTGCTTGGCGTGCTGTAATTTGGTGCTGAAGTAGAGGAGAAGCACTTGGGAGGGTACATACTGGTTACCATGGTAACCGCGGTATTAAGCAAGGACTATTGCGATGTATAATGCCGTGACTGTGCCACGGTGCTGTGGACGACATGGCCCCTAGAGTGCTGCGATAGAGAGGTTATATATCTTGGAGTGTATATACAGGTTGTCATGACAACCGGGATATCGAAGAAGGGTGAGCACGGGGGCAGACAGCCGCATCTGTGGCATGAGGATTTGTATGATACACAGTGTGCTGACAATGAGGGACACGTAGGACTAATGCGATGGCCGCGCTTTGAAGCAGGGGGATTAGGTGTCAGTGGGCACTATGGTAATCCCCGGATTAGCGGTTTGACAGCACTATTGACACTTAGTCTGCTAGGTAACACGCCCCCATGCATCATAGAGGACGGGTGAACATAACCAATCAGTCTATTTGTTTACAGATTTCTGATCTTGCTGTTGGTCGGCGTAATGGTGATAGGTGTGTTTTTGTGTGACGAATTCTTTTAACCTATCGCAGTGCGAGGGTGTGTTTCGTCCTCCTATCAGGTCTGTGTTGTTCTTTACATTAGGTCTAACACACCACGGATAACTTTGAGCATGTATACGATCGAATCCAGTTTTTTGTTATATTTGCACCACACACACACAGAGATAACAATATATACATAGGTGTATGGTTTGATGTACACTTTAAATAATAACAGTTTGTATTTGTTTTGTATCACTTATATGAAAGCCGGTTTTGCACACGGCCCATGTACTTTTGCACACGGCACATTTTGATTGGTAGCTCACCAAGGGGAGTGGTTTTAGGGGTCTTTATAAGTTTGTCTGTTTTCACTTTTTTGCTTGTCAGAAGAAGGGACGCTGTTGGTCCCGAAACGTCACAATAAAGGATATTTCATTGAAATTGTTGTCTACAGTCCAGTGAGTGCTTTCTAATTCTCATCTTTTATATATATATATATATATATATATATATATATATATATACACATACTGTATATACACATACACAAATATATACACACACACACACATATATATATATACATGCACACATATACACACACACATATATATATACATACACACAGATATACACATACACACACACACACACATATATATATATATATATATATATATACATACATACATACATACACACTGTATATACACATACACAAATATATACACACACACACACACATATATATATACATGCACACATATACACACACACATATATACATACAATAATTTCTATGCTGGAAG